>NW_028124930.1:0-113475 GCF_965194825.1 Balaenoptera physalus
CACCTAATTCAGGACCTGACACTGTCTCTAACTAAGGCCCTGATACTACTCCAAACTCAGCACTGACACTGTCACTAACTAAGGCCCTGACACTATTCATAGCTCACGCACTAACACAACTCCTAAATCATGCCCTGACAATGTCCCTAACTAAGGCCCTGACACTATTCCTAACTCAGGCACTGACACAATACTTAAGGAAGGCCCTGACATTACTCCTAACTCAGGCCCTGAAAAGGTGCCTAACTAAGGCCGACACAACTCCTAACTCAGGCACTAACACTGTCCCTAAATAAGGCCCTGAAACTATTCCTAACTGAGGCGCTGATACAATACCTAACGAAGGCACTGATGCTACTCCTAACTAAGGCCCCTGACACTACTCCTATCTCAAGCAATGACACTGTCCCTAACTTAGGCCCTGACTCTACTCCTGACTCAGGCACTGACACTGGCCCTAACTTAGGCCCTGACACTACTCCCAACTCAGGCACTGACGCTGTCCCTAACTAAGGCTCTGACACTACTCCCAACACAGGCATTGACACTGTCCCTAACTAAGGCCCTCCCATTACTACTTACTTAGGCACTGACACGCTACCTAACTAAGGCCCTGAGACTACTTCTACCTCAGACCCTGACACTGTCCCTAACGAAGGGCCTGATACTACTCCCAACACAGGCACTGACACTCTCCCTAACTAAGGCCTTGACACTACTTTTAACTCATGCCCTGATGCTGTCCCCAAAAAAGACCCTGAGACTATTCCCAACTCAGGCACTGACACTCTCCCTAACTAAGACCCTGACACTACTCCCATCTCAGCCACTGACACTGTCCCTAATGCCCTGACACTACTCCCAACTCAGGCACTGACACTGTCCCTAACTAGGCCCTGACACTACTCCCAACTCAGGCACTGAAACTGTCCCTAACTAAGGCCCTGACATAAATCCCAACTCCGGCACTGACACTTTCTCTAACTAAGGCCCTGAAACTACTCACAACTCAGGCCCTGACACTGTTCCTAACTACCGGTCTCAGACTACTCCTAACTTAGGCCCTGACACTATTCCTAACACAGTCACTGACACTGTCCCTAACTAAGGTCCTGAGACTATTCCTAACTCAGACCCTGACACTGTCCATAACTTAGGCCATGTCACTACTCCCAACCCAGGCACTGACGCTGTTCCTAAGTAAGGGTCTGACACTACTCCAAACTGAGACACTGACACTCTTCCAAATTAAGGCCTTGACACTACTCTTAACTCAGGCCCTGACACTGTCCATAATAAAGACCCTGACAAAAATCCCAACTTAGGCACTGACAATGTCCGTAACTAAGGCCCTGACACTATTCCCATCTCAGCCACTGACACTGTCCCTACCTATGACCCTGACACTACTCCCAACGCAAGCACTGGCGCTGTCCCTAACTAAGGCACTGGCACTACTCCCAACTCGCCCTGGCGCTGTCCCTAACGAAGGCTCTGACACTACTCCCTATTCAGGCAATGACAGTGTCCCTAACTGAGGCAATGATACTACTCCCAACTCAAGCACTAAGGCTCTGGATCATTGTGATGACAAGCGCCATGGAGCACTGTGATGACAAGGGCCAAGGAGAATTGTGATGACGTGTCCTGGAGCGTTGTGGTGACAAGGGCCATGGAGCATTTTGATGACAGGGGTCATGGGGCATTGTGATGAAAGTGTTCATGGAGCATTGTGATGAAAGTGGTCATGGAACATTGTGATAAAAGTGGTCATGTAGCATTGTGATGAAAAGTGCTATGGAGCATTGGGATGACAGGGGTCATGGAGCATTGTGATGACAAATGCGTGGAGATTTGTGATGACGAGGACCATGGAGCATTGAGATTATAAGGATCATGCAGCATTGTGATGACAGGGGCCATGGAGCATTTTAATGACAAGGGACATGGAGCATTGCGATGACAGAGGTCATGGAGCATTGTGGTGACCAGCGGCATGGAGCATTGTGAAGAAAGGGGTACTGTAACATTGTGATGAAAGGGTCAAGGAGCATTTTGATTACAAGGATCATGGAGCATTGTGATGACAAGGGCCATGGAGCATTGTGATGACAGGGCTCATGTGACATTATGATGACAGTGGTCCTGGAACAATGTGATGAACGTTGTCATGGAGCACTGTGATTACAGGGGTCATGGAGAATTGTGATGACAAAGGCCAGGGAACATTGTGATGACAGGGGTCATGGAGCATTGTGATGAAAACGGACCTGGAGCATTGTGATGGAAGGGGTCATGGCTCATTGTGATGACAGGGGGCCTGGAACATTGTGATGACAGGGGTCACGGGGCATTGTGATGACAAGGGCCATGGCACATTTTGATGACAGTGGTCCTATGGCATTTTGAATGACAGGGGCCATGAAGCATTGTGATGACAAGAGTCATGGAGATTTGTGATGACAGGAGGCATGGAGCTTTGTGATTTCACAGGCATGTAGCATTTTAGACAAGGGTCATGGAGCATTGTGATGATAAGGGCATGGAGCATTGTGATGACAATGGCATGTAGCATTGCAATGACAAAGGTCATGGAGCATTGTGATGACAGGGGTTATGGAGCATTGTGATGACAAGGGCGTGGAGCATTGTGATGAGAGTGGTCATGGAACATTGTGATGACAGTGGTCATGGAACATTGTGATGATAAGGGCATCGAGCCGAGTTAGGGACAGTCTAGCGGCCTTGGGACTAAATTCAGTGCCTGAATTAGGCACAGCATAAGGTCTTTAGTTAGCATAAGAGGTAGGACATTAGCTCGGGACAGGGTTAGGGTAAAGGCTTGGAATCGTTTCAGGAAATGACCTAAGGATAGTGTGAAGACCTTTGTTACTGAGACCCTCAGGGACTTATTCAGAAGCAGTGTTAGGGCTTCAGGTAAGGACAGCATCAGGGCCTGACTTAAGAAGAGCGACAGGGTCTGAGTGAGGCCTAATGTCAGGCCCTTAGCTGGGGACACTGTCAGGGAATGACTTAGGAGCAGCATCAGTGCCTTTGTTGGATCAGCTTTAGGTTCTTAGTTAAAGACATGACCGGAGCCCTAGTTAGTCACAGCGTCAAGGCCTCAGTTAGGGAAAGCTTCAGGGTCTGAGTTACAGACAGCCTCAGGTCTTCACTTAAAGACAGCGACAGGGCTTTCTTAGGGACAGTGTCAGGACCTTGGTTAGAAATGAGTCAGGATATTAACTCAGGAGAGTGTCAGGATTTTAGTTATTGCTGGCAGCAGGGCCTATATTAAGGACAGATTCCGGGCCTTTGTTAGATTCAGTGTCATGGACTTAGTTAGGAGTAGTCAGGGCCTCAGTTAGGGAGAGCATTAGGATTTCAGTTAGCATAAGATGCAGGAGATCATCTCGGGACAGAGTCAGGTTCCAGGCCAGAGATAGTGAAAGGAAATGACCAAGGGATAACGAGAAGACCTTAGTTATTGAGAGCATCAGGGCCTTAGTTAGCAGCAGCGTGAGTGCTTTAATCAGGACCAGTGCCAGGGCTTGATGTATGGACAGCATCAGAGCCTAACTAAGGTACAGCAACAGGGCCTAAGTGAGGCCTATCTTTAGGGCCTGAGTAAGGGACAGTATCAGGGCATGACTTAGGAGCAGCATAAAGGCCTCTGTAGGATCAGCATTAGGGTCTTCGTTAAAGCTATTATCAGGGCCTCCGTTAGGGATAGCCTCAAGGCCTCACTTAGGGACAGCATCAGGGCTTACTTTGGGACAGTTTCAGGACCTTGGTAAGACATGGGTCAGGCTATTAGCTCAGGAGAATATCAGGTGTTCAGATATTGACGGCAGCAGGGCCTTAGTTAGAGGCAGTGTCAGGGCCTAAGTTAGGACTAGCATCAGAGCCTTTGTTAGGTACAGTGTCAGTGACTGAGTTAGGTGTAGTGTCAGAGCCTTAGTTAGGGACAGTGTCAGGGCCTGCATTAGGACGAGCCTCCAGGCCTCATTTAGGGACAGGTTCACGGCCTCGGACCTAAATTCAGGGCCTCATTTAGGGACAGAATCAGGGATTTAGCTAGCATAAGGGGATCTACAGCTGAAAGCAACCTGAACACCACCACAAGCAGATGCAGAAGTGAACCATGCACGCTCCTATGAAGGAATATTCCACAGCAGTTGAGTACATTTTGTTTAAAATTATTAACACTCTAAAAATTATGTTTTGAAGAAAACTATATTCAGAAGATGAAAGAATCTCGTTCTAAAGAATCTCTTTAGCTAATCTCGACATTAGCTAAAGAGAAGGTTAGGTTAAGGTCTAGGGAGAGTGTCAGGAAATGACCTAGGGATAGTGTCAAGACCTTAGTTACTTAGCACATCAGGACCTAATTTAGGAGCAGTGAGTGTCAGGGCTTCGGGTAGGAACAGCGTCAGAGCCTGACTTCGGGAGTGGGACAGGGCATGAGTGAGGCCTAGCGTCAGGGCCTTAGCTAGAGACAGTGTCAGGGCATGACTTAGGAGCAGCATAAGAGCCACGGTAGGATCAGCCTCAGGGGCTATGTTAAAGACATTATCAGGGCCTCTGTTAGGGACAGCCTCAAGGCCTCACTTAGAGACAGCATCAGGGCTTCCTTAGGGACAGTTTCAGGACCTTGGTAAGAGATGGGTCAAGAAATTAGCTCAGGATAGTGTCAGGACTTTAGATATTGACGGCAGCAGGGCCTTAGTTAGGGACAGTGTCAGGCCCTGAATTAGGACGAACATCGAGGCCTTAGGTACGGACAGGGTCACAGCCTCGAGAGTAATTTTAGGCCCTTAGTTAAGGACAGCAGCAGGGCTGTATTTAGCATAAGAGGCACGGCATTTGCTAGGGACAGGGTCAGGTTATGGTCTAGGCAGAGTGTCAGGAAAGGACCTAAGCATAGTGTCAAAACCTTAGTTCCTGAGAGTATCAGATCCTTATTTAGAACCAGTGTCAGGGCTTCAGGTAGGGACAGCATCAGAGCCTGACTTAGGGAGAGCGACAGGGCCTGAGTGAGGCCTAGCATCAGGCCCTTAGCTGAGGACACTGTCAGGGCATGACTTAGGAACAGAATCAGCGCCTCTGTTGGATCAGCCTTAGCGTCTTTGTTACAGATATGATCAGGGCCTGACTTAGTCACAGCTTCAAGGCCTCAGTTAGGGAAAGCTTCAGGGCCTGAGTTAGGGACAGCCTCAGTTCTTAACATAGGGACAGCGACAGGGCTTTCTTAGGGACAGTGTCAGGACCTGGGTTAGAAATAAGTCAGGATATTAACTCAGGCTAGTGCCCAGTTTTTAGTTATTGCTGACAGCAGGGCCTATATTAGGGGCAAATTCTGAGCCTTACTTAGAGAGAGTGTCAGGGCCTCAGTTAGGACCAGCATCAGAGCCCTTGTAAAGTACAGTGTCAGGGACTGAGTTAGGTGTAGTGTCAGGGCTTTAGTTAGGGACAGTGTCAGCGCCTCAGTTAGGATGAGCCTCCAACCTCAGTTAGGGACAGGATGAGGGCTTCGGGACTAATTTCAGGCTCCTAGTTAGAGACAGCATCAGGGATTTAGTTAGCATAAGAGGCTCGACAATAGCTAAAGACAAGTTTAGGTTAAGATCTAGGGATAGTGTCAGGAAATGACCTAGGGATAGTGTCAAGACCATAGCTAATTAGAGCATCAGTGCCTAATTTAGGCCCAGTGTCAGGGCTTCAGGTAGGGACCGAGTCTGAGCCTGACATAGGGAGAGCGACAGGGCCTGAGAGATGCCTAGAGTCAGGGCCTTAGCTATGGACAGCGTCAGGGCATGACATAAGATCAACATAAGGGTCTCTGTAAGATCAGCATTAGAGTTTAGTTAAAGACAGTATCAGGACCTCTGTGAGGCACAGCCTCAGGGCCTCACTTAGGGACAGTATCAGGGCTAACTTTGGGAGAGTTTCAGGACCTTGGTAAGACATGGGTCAGGATATTAGCTCAGGATAATGTCAGGACTTTAGATATTGATGGTAGCAGCGCCTACGTTAGGGAAAGTTTCAAGGCGTTAGTTAGGAGTAGCGGGCCTCTGATAGGTCCAGTGTCAGATCCTCAGTTAGCAATAGTGTTAGGGCCTTAGTTAGGGACAGTGTCAGGGCCGGATGTAGGGCGAGCATCTAGGCCTTAGTTCGGGACAGTTTCATGGTCTTGGGACTAAATGCAGTGCCTGAGGTAGGCACAACCTAAGGGCTTCAGTTAGCATAAGAGGCAGGACATTAGCTAGTGACCGTGTCAGTTTAACATCTAGGGATAGTGTCAGGAAATGACCTAAGGATAGTGTGAAGACCTTTGTTACGGAGACTCTCAGGGCCTTATTCAGAACCAGGGTTAGGGCTTCAGGTAGGGACAGCATCAGAGCCTGACTTAGGGAGAGTGTTAGGGTCTGAGTGAGGCCTAGCCTCAGACACTTAGTGGGGGACACTATCGGGGCATGATTTAGGAGAAGCATCACGGCCTCTGTTGGATCAGCCTTAGGGTCTTAGTTAAAGACATGATCAGGGTCTGAGTTAGTCACAGCATCAAGGCTTGAGTTAGTTAGGGAAAGCTTCAGGGCCTCACTTAGGGACAGCGTCAGGGCTGACTTTGGGACAGTTTCAGGACCTTGGAAAGACATAGGTCAGGATATTAGCTCAGGATAATGTCAGGACTTTTGATAGTGATGGCAGCAGGGCCTTAGTTACAGACGGTTTCATGGCCTGAGTTAGGCCTAGCATCAGAGACTTTGTTAGGTACAGTGTAAGGGACTGAGTTAGGAGTAGTGTCAGGGCCTTGCTTAGGGACAGTGTCAGGGTCTGAGTTAGGTGTACTGTCTGAGACCTAGTTAGGGACAGTGCTAGGGCCTGAGTTACGATTCGTGTCAAGGCCTTATTTAGGACCAGTTTCAGGGCCTTAGTTTGGACTAGCATCAGAGCCATTGTTAGGAATCGGATGAGGGCCTGAGTTAGGCATACTATCAGGGCCTTAGTTAGGGACAGTTTTAGGGCCTGAGTTAGGATTAGTGTCAAGGCCTTACTTAGGACCAATTTTAGGGCTTTAGTTTGGACTAGCAACAAAGCCTTTGTTAGGTATCATGTCGGGGCCTCAGTTAGGTGTAGTGTCAGGGCCATTGTTAGGGACAGTATCAGGGCCTGACTTAGGAGAAGTTCAGGGCCTTAGCCAGGGAAAGTGTCAGGGCCTTAGTTAGGGACATTATCAGGGCCTGAATTAGCAGCAGTGTCAAAAGTCCTCAGTGAGGAGAGTAAGGAGTAAGTCAGGACTCAGGCCCTGACACTGTTCTTAAATAAGGCCCTGACATTACCTGTAACACAGGTCCTGATCTGATTCCTATCATAGGCGCTGATGTTGGACTTAACTAAGGCCCTGACACTGGTCCTAACTAAAGCTGTGACACTACTCTTAACTCAGGCCCTGACACTGTCCCTAACAAAGCCTCTGACACTACTCCTAAATCAGGCACTGACACTGTCCCTATCTAAGGCCCTGACATACACCTAATTCAGGACCTGACACTGTCTCTAACTAAGGCCCTGATACTACTCCAAACTCAGCACTGACACTGTCACTAACTAAGGCCCTGACACTATTCATAGCTCACGCACTAACACAACTCCTAAATCATGCCCTGACAATGTCCCTAACTAAGGCCCTGACACTATTCCTAACTCAGGCACTGACACAATACTTAAGGAAGGCCCTGACATTACTCCTAACTCAGGCCCTGAAAAGGTGCCTAACTAAGGCCGACACAACTCCTAACTCAGGCACTAACACTGTCCCTAAATAAGGCCCTGAAACTATTCCTAACTGAGGCGCTGATACAATACCTAACGAAGGCACTGATGCTACTCCTAACTAAGGCCCTGACACTACTCCTATCTCAAGCAATGACACTGTCCCTAACTTAGGCCCTGACTCTACTCCTGACTCAGGCACTGACACTGGCCCTAACTTAGGCCCTGACACTACTCCCAACTCAGGCACTGACGCTGTCCCTAACTAAGGCTCTGACACTACTCCCAACACAGGCATTGACACTGTCCCTAACTAAGGCCCTCCCATTACTACTTACTTAGGCACTGACACGCTACCTAACTAAGGCCCTGAGACTACTTCTACCTCAGACCCTGACACTGTCCCTAACGAAGGGCCTGATACTACTCCCAACACAGGCACTGACACTCTCCCTAACTAAGGCCTTGACACTACTTTTAACTCATGCCCTGATGCTGTCCCCAAAAAAGACCCTGAGACTATTCCCAACTCAGGCACTGACACTCTCCCTAACTAAGACCCTGACACTACTCCCATCTCAGCCACTGACACTGTCCCTAATGCCCTGACACTACTCCCAACTCAGGCACTGACACTGTCCCTAACTAGGCCCTGACACTACTCCCAACTCAGGCACTGAAACTGTCCCTAACTAAGGCCCTGACATAAATCCCAACTCCGGCACTGACACTTTCTCTAACTAAGGCCCTGAAACTACTCACAACTCAGGCCCTGACACTGTTCCTAACTACCGGTCTCAGACTACTCCTAACTTAGGCCCTGACACTATTCCTAACACAGTCACTGACACTGTCCCTAACTAAGGTCCTGAGACTATTCCTAACTCAGACCCTGACACTGTCCATAACTTAGGCCATGTCACTACTCCCAACCCAGGCACTGACGCTGTTCCTAAGTAAGGGTCTGACACTACTCCAAACTGAGACACTGACACTCTTCCAAATTAAGGCCTTGACACTACTCTTAACTCAGGCCCTGACACTGTCCATAATAAAGACCCTGACAAAAATCCCAACTTAGGCAC
This sequence comes from Balaenoptera physalus, assembly GCF_965194825.1. Classification (NCBI taxonomy): domain Eukaryota; kingdom Metazoa; phylum Chordata; class Mammalia; order Artiodactyla; family Balaenopteridae; genus Balaenoptera; species Balaenoptera physalus. Next base: position 8,862 of record NW_028124930.1, read on the forward strand.
TGACAATGTCCGTAACTAAGGCCCTGACACTATTCCCATCTCAGCCACTGACACTGTCCCTACCTATGACCCTGACACTACTCCCAACGCAAGCACTGGCGCTGTCCCTAACTAAGGCACTGGCACTACTCCCAACTCGCCCTGGCGCTGTCCCTAACGAAGGCTCTGACACTACTCCCTATTCAGGCAATGACAGTGTCCCTAACTGAGGCAATGATACTACTCCCAACTCAAGCACTAAGGCTCTGGATCATTGTGATGACAAGCGCCATGGAGCACTGTGATGACAAGGGCCAAGGAGAATTGTGATGACGTGTCCTGGAGCGTTGTGGTGACAAGGGCCATGGAGCATTTTGATGACAGGGGTCATGGGGCATTGTGATGAAAGTGTTCATGGAGCATTGTGATGAAAGTGGTCATGGAACATTGTGATAAAAGTGGTCATGTAGCATTGTGATGAAAAGTGCTATGGAGCATTGGGATGACAGGGGTCATGGAGCATTGTGATGACAAATGCGTGGAGATTTGTGATGACGAGGACCATGGAGCATTGAGATTATAAGGATCATGCAGCATTGTGATGACAGGGGCCATGGAGCATTTTAATGACAAGGGACATGGAGCATTGCGATGACAGAGGTCATGGAGCATTGTGGTGACCAGCGGCATGGAGCATTGTGAAGAAAGGGGTACTGTAACATTGTGATGAAAGGGTCAAGGAGCATTTTGATTACAAGGATCATGGAGCATTGTGATGACAAGGGCCATGGAGCATTGTGATGACAGGGCTCATGTGACATTATGATGACAGTGGTCCTGGAACAATGTGATGAACGTTGTCATGGAGCACTGTGATTACAGGGGTCATGGAGAATTGTGATGACAAAGGCCAGGGAACATTGTGATGACAGGGGTCATGGAGCATTGTGATGAAAACGGACCTGGAGCATTGTGATGGAAGGGGTCATGGCTCATTGTGATGACAGGGGGCCTGGAACATTGTGATGACAGGGGTCACGGGGCATTGTGATGACAAGGGCCATGGCACATTTTGATGACAGTGGTCCTATGGCATTTTGAATGACAGGGGCCATGAAGCATTGTGATGACAAGAGTCATGGAGATTTGTGATGACAGGAGGCATGGAGCTTTGTGATTTCACAGGCATGTAGCATTTTAGACAAGGGTCATGGAGCATTGTGATGATAAGGGCATGGAGCATTGTGATGACAATGGCATGTAGCATTGCAATGACAAAGGTCATGGAGCATTGTGATGACAGGGGTTATGGAGCATTGTGATGACAAGGGCGTGGAGCATTGTGATGAGAGTGGTCATGGAACATTGTGATGACAGTGGTCATGGAACATTGTGATGATAAGGGCATCGAGCCGAGTTAGGGACAGTCTAGCGGCCTTGGGACTAAATTCAGTGCCTGAATTAGGCACAGCATAAGGTCTTTAGTTAGCATAAGAGGTAGGACATTAGCTCGGGACAGGGTTAGGGTAAAGGCTTGGAATCGTTTCAGGAAATGACCTAAGGATAGTGTGAAGACCTTTGTTACTGAGACCCTCAGGGACTTATTCAGAAGCAGTGTTAGGGCTTCAGGTAAGGACAGCATCAGGGCCTGACTTAAGAAGAGCGACAGGGTCTGAGTGAGGCCTAATGTCAGGCCCTTAGCTGGGGACACTGTCAGGGAATGACTTAGGAGCAGCATCAGTGCCTTTGTTGGATCAGCTTTAGGTTCTTAGTTAAAGACATGACCGGAGCCCTAGTTAGTCACAGCGTCAAGGCCTCAGTTAGGGAAAGCTTCAGGGTCTGAGTTACAGACAGCCTCAGGTCTTCACTTAAAGACAGCGACAGGGCTTTCTTAGGGACAGTGTCAGGACCTTGGTTAGAAATGAGTCAGGATATTAACTCAGGAGAGTGTCAGGATTTTAGTTATTGCTGGCAGCAGGGCCTATATTAAGGACAGATTCCGGGCCTTTGTTAGATTCAGTGTCATGGACTTAGTTAGGAGTAGTCAGGGCCTCAGTTAGGGAGAGCATTAGGATTTCAGTTAGCATAAGATGCAGGAGATCATCTCGGGACAGAGTCAGGTTCCAGGCCAGAGATAGTGAAAGGAAATGACCAAGGGATAACGAGAAGACCTTAGTTATTGAGAGCATCAGGGCCTTAGTTAGCAGCAGCGTGAGTGCTTTAATCAGGACCAGTGCCAGGGCTTGATGTATGGACAGCATCAGAGCCTAACTAAGGTACAGCAACAGGGCCTAAGTGAGGCCTATCTTTAGGGCCTGAGTAAGGGACAGTATCAGGGCATGACTTAGGAGCAGCATAAAGGCCTCTGTAGGATCAGCATTAGGGTCTTCGTTAAAGCTATTATCAGGGCCTCCGTTAGGGATAGCCTCAAGGCCTCACTTAGGGACAGCATCAGGGCTTACTTTGGGACAGTTTCAGGACCTTGGTAAGACATGGGTCAGGCTATTAGCTCAGGAGAATATCAGGTGTTCAGATATTGACGGCAGCAGGGCCTTAGTTAGAGGCAGTGTCAGGGCCTAAGTTAGGACTAGCATCAGAGCCTTTGTTAGGTACAGTGTCAGTGACTGAGTTAGGTGTAGTGTCAGAGCCTTAGTTAGGGACAGTGTCAGGGCCTGCATTAGGACGAGCCTCCAGGCCTCATTTAGGGACAGGTTCACGGCCTCGGACCTAAATTCAGGGCCTCATTTAGGGACAGAATCAGGGATTTAGCTAGCATAAGGGGATCTACAGCTGAAAGCAACCTGAACACCACCACAAGCAGATGCAGAAGTGAACCATGCACGCTCCTATGAAGGAATATTCCACAGCAGTTGAGTACATTTTGTTTAAAATTATTAACACTCTAAAAATTATGTTTTGAAGAAAACTATATTCAGAAGATGAAAGAATCTCGTTCTAAAGAATCTCTTTAGCTAATCTCGACATTAGCTAAAGAGAAGGTTAGGTTAAGGTCTAGGGAGAGTGTCAGGAAATGACCTAGGGATAGTGTCAAGACCTTAGTTACTTAGCACATCAGGACCTAATTTAGGAGCAGTGAGTGTCAGGGCTTCGGGTAGGAACAGCGTCAGAGCCTGACTTCGGGAGTGGGACAGGGCATGAGTGAGGCCTAGCGTCAGGGCCTTAGCTAGAGACAGTGTCAGGGCATGACTTAGGAGCAGCATAAGAGCCACGGTAGGATCAGCCTCAGGGGCTATGTTAAAGACATTATCAGGGCCTCTGTTAGGGACAGCCTCAAGGCCTCACTTAGAGACAGCATCAGGGCTTCCTTAGGGACAGTTTCAGGACCTTGGTAAGAGATGGGTCAAGAAATTAGCTCAGGATAGTGTCAGGACTTTAGATATTGACGGCAGCAGGGCCTTAGTTAGGGACAGTGTCAGGCCCTGAATTAGGACGAACATCGAGGCCTTAGGTACGGACAGGGTCACAGCCTCGAGAGTAATTTTAGGCCCTTAGTTAAGGACAGCAGCAGGGCTGTATTTAGCATAAGAGGCACGGCATTTGCTAGGGACAGGGTCAGGTTATGGTCTAGGCAGAGTGTCAGGAAAGGACCTAAGCATAGTGTCAAAACCTTAGTTCCTGAGAGTATCAGATCCTTATTTAGAACCAGTGTCAGGGCTTCAGGTAGGGACAGCATCAGAGCCTGACTTAGGGAGAGCGACAGGGCCTGAGTGAGGCCTAGCATCAGGCCCTTAGCTGAGGACACTGTCAGGGCATGACTTAGGAACAGAATCAGCGCCTCTGTTGGATCAGCCTTAGCGTCTTTGTTACAGATATGATCAGGGCCTGACTTAGTCACAGCTTCAAGGCCTCAGTTAGGGAAAGCTTCAGGGCCTGAGTTAGGGACAGCCTCAGTTCTTAACATAGGGACAGCGACAGGGCTTTCTTAGGGACAGTGTCAGGACCTGGGTTAGAAATAAGTCAGGATATTAACTCAGGCTAGTGCCCAGTTTTTAGTTATTGCTGACAGCAGGGCCTATATTAGGGGCAAATTCTGAGCCTTACTTAGAGAGAGTGTCAGGGCCTCAGTTAGGACCAGCATCAGAGCCCTTGTAAAGTACAGTGTCAGGGACTGAGTTAGGTGTAGTGTCAGGGCTTTAGTTAGGGACAGTGTCAGCGCCTCAGTTAGGATGAGCCTCCAACCTCAGTTAGGGACAGGATGAGGGCTTCGGGACTAATTTCAGGCTCCTAGTTAGAGACAGCATCAGGGATTTAGTTAGCATAAGAGGCTCGACAATAGCTAAAGACAAGTTTAGGTTAAGATCTAGGGATAGTGTCAGGAAATGACCTAGGGATAGTGTCAAGACCATAGCTAATTAGAGCATCAGTGCCTAATTTAGGCCCAGTGTCAGGGCTTCAGGTAGGGACCGAGTCTGAGCCTGACATAGGGAGAGCGACAGGGCCTGAGAGATGCCTAGAGTCAGGGCCTTAGCTATGGACAGCGTCAGGGCATGACATAAGATCAACATAAGGGTCTCTGTAAGATCAGCATTAGAGTTTAGTTAAAGACAGTATCAGGACCTCTGTGAGGCACAGCCTCAGGGCCTCACTTAGGGACAGTGTCAGGGCTAACTTTGGGAGAGTTTCAGGACCTTGGTAAGACATGGGTCAGGATATTAGCTCAGGATAATGTCAGGACTTTAGATATTGATGGTAGCAGCGCCTACGTTAGGGAAAGTTTCAAGGCGTTAGTTAGGAGTAGCGGGCCTCTGATAGGTCCAGTGTCAGATCCTCAGTTAGCAATAGTGTTAGGGCCTTAGTTAGGGACAGTGTCAGGGCCGGATGTAGGGCGAGCATCTAGGCCTTAGTTCGGGACAGTTTCATGGTCTTGGGACTAAATGCAGTGCCTGAGGTAGGCACAACCTAAGGGCTTCAGTTAGCATAAGAGGCAGGACATTAGCTAGTGACCGTGTCAGTTTAACATCTAGGGATAGTGTCAGGAAATGACCTAAGGATAGTGTGAAGACCTTTGTTACGGAGACTCTCAGGGCCTTATTCAGAACCAGGGTTAGGGCTTCAGGTAGGGACAGCATCAGAGCCTGACTTAGGGAGAGTGTTAGGGTCTGAGTGAGGCCTAGCCTCAGACACTTAGTGGGGGACACTATCGGGGCATGATTTAGGAGAAGCATCACGGCCTCTGTTGGATCAGCCTTAGGGTCTTAGTTAAAGACATGATCAGGGTCTGAGTTAGTCACAGCATCAAGGCTTGAGTTAGTTAGGGAAAGCTTCAGGGCCTCACTTAGGGACAGCGTCAGGGCTGACTTTGGGACAGTTTCAGGACCTTGGAAAGACATAGGTCAGGATATTAGCTCAGGATAATGTCAGGACTTTTGATAGTGATGGCAGCAGGGCCTTAGTTACAGACGGTTTCATGGCCTGAGTTAGGCCTAGCATCAGAGACTTTGTTAGGTACAGTGTAAGGGACTGAGTTAGGAGTAGTGTCAGGGCCTTGCTTAGGGACAGTGTCAGGGTCTGAGTTAGGTGTACTGTCTGAGACCTAGTTAGGGACAGTGCTAGGGCCTGAGTTACGATTCGTGTCAAGGCCTTATTTAGGACCAGTTTCAGGGCCTTAGTTTGGACTAGCATCAGAGCCATTGTTAGGAATCGGATGAGGGCCTGAGTTAGGCATACTATCAGGGCCTTAGTTAGGGACAGTTTTAGGGCCTGAGTTAGGATTAGTGTCAAGGCCTTACTTAGGACCAATTTTAGGGCTTTAGTTTGGACTAGCAACAAAGCCTTTGTTAGGTATCATGTCGGGGCCTCAGTTAGGTGTAGTGTCAGGGCCATTGTTAGGGACAGTATCAGGGCCTGACTTAGGAGAAGTTCAGGGCCTTAGCCAGGGAAAGTGTCAGGGCCTTAGTTAGGGACATTATCAGGGCCTGAATTAGCAGCAGTGTCAAAAGTCCTCAGTGAGGAGAGTAAGGAGTAAGTCAGGACTCAGGCCCTGACACTGTTCTTAAAGAAGGCCCTGACATTACCTGTAACACAGGTCCTGATCTGATTCCTATCATAGGCGCTGATGTTGGACTTAACTAAGGCCCTGACACTGGTCCTAACTAAAGCTGTGACACTACTCTTAACTCAGGCCCTGACACTGTCCCTAACAAAGCCTCTGACACTACTCCTAAATCAGGCACTGACACTGTCCCTATCTAAGGCCCTGACATACACCTAATTCAGGACCTGACACTGTCTCTAACTAAGGCCCTGATACTACTCCAAACTCAGCACTGACACTGTCACTAACTAAGGCCCTGACACTATTCATAGCTCACGCACTAACACAACTCCTAAATCATGCCCTGACAATGTCCCTAACTAAGGCCCTGACACTATTCCTAACTCAGGCACTGACACAATACTTAAGGAAGGCCCTGACATTACTCCTAACTCAGGCCCTGAAAAGGTGCCTAACTAAGGCCGACACAACTCCTAACTCAGGCACTAACACTGTCCCTAAATAAGGCCCTGAAACTATTCCTAACTGAGGCGCTGATACAATACCTAACGAAGGCACTGATGCTACTCCTAACTAAGGCCCTGACACTACTCCTATCTCAAGCAATGACACTGTCCCTAACTTAGGCCCTGACTCTACTCCTGACTCAGGCACTGACACTGGCCCTAACTTAGGCCCTGACACTACTCCCAACTCAGGCACTGACGCTGTCCCTAACTAAGGCTCTGACACTACTCCCAACACAGGCATTGACACTGTCCCTAACTAAGGCCCTCCCATTACTACTTACTTAGGCACTGACACGCTACCTAACTAAGGCCCTGAGACTACTTCTACCTCAGACCCTGACACTGTCCCTAACGAAGGGCCTGATACTACTCCCAACACAGGCACTGACACTCTCCCTAACTAAGGCCTTGACACTACTTTTAACTCATGCCCTGATGCTGTCCCCAAAAAAGACCCTGAGACTATTCCCAACTCAGGCACTGACACTCTCCCTAACTAAGACCCTGACACTACTCCCATCTCAGCCACTGACACTGTCCCTAATGCCCTGACACTACTCCCAACTCAGGCACTGACACTGTCCCTAACTAGGCCCTGACACTACTCCCAACTCAGGCACTGAAACTGTCCCTAACTAAGGCCCTGACATAAATCCCAACTCCGGCACTGACACTTTCTCTAACTAAGGCCCTGAAACTACTCACAACTCAGGCCCTGACACTGTTCCTAACTACCGGTCTCAGACTACTCCTAACTTAGGCCCTGACACTATTCCTAACACAGTCACTGACACTGTCCCTAACTAAGGTCCTGAGACTATTCCTAACTCAGACCCTGACACTGTCCATAACTTAGGCCATGTCACTACTCCCAACCCAGGCACTGACGCTGTTCCTAAGTAAGGGTCTGACACTACTCCAAACTGAGACACTGACACTCTTCCAAATTAAGGCCTTGACACTACTCTTAACTCAGGCCCTGACACTGTCCATAATAAAGACCCTGACAAAAATCCCAACTTAGGCACTGACAATGTCCGTAACTAAGGCCCTGACACTATTCCCATCTCAGCCACTGACACTGTCCCTACCTATGACCCTGACACTACTCCCAACGCAAGCACTGGCGCTGTCCCTAACTAAGGCACTGGCACTACTCCCAACTCGCCCTGGCGCTGTCCCTAACGAAGGCTCTGACACTACTCCCTATTCAGGCAATGACAGTGTCCCTAACTGAGGCAATGATACTACTCCCAACTCAAGCACTAAGGCTCTGGATCATTGTGATGACAAGCGCCATGGAGCACTGTGATGACAAGGGCCAAGGAGAATTGTGATGACGTGTCCTGGAGCGTTGTGGTGACAAGGGCCATGGAGCATTTTGATGACAGGGGTCATGGGGCATTGTGATGAAAGTGTTCATGGAGCATTGTGATGAAAGTGGTCATGGAACATTGTGATAAAAGTGGTCATGTAGCATTGTGATGAAAAGTGCTATGGAGCATTGGGATGACAGGGGTCATGGAGCATTGTGATGACAAATGCGTGGAGATTTGTGATGACGAGGACCATGGAGCATTGAGATTATAAGGATCATGCAGCATTGTGATGACAGGGGCCATGGAGCATTTTAATGACAAGGGACATGGAGCATTGCGATGACAGAGGTCATGGAGCATTGTGGTGACCAGCGGCATGGAGCATTGTGAAGAAAGGGGTACTGTAACATTGTGATGAAAGGGTCAAGGAGCATTTTGATTACAAGGATCATGGAGCATTGTGATGACAAGGGCCATGGAGCATTGTGATGACAGGGCTCATGTGACATTATGATGACAGTGGTCCTGGAACAATGTGATGAACGTTGTCATGGAGCACTGTGATTACAGGGGTCATGGAGAATTGTGATGACAAAGGCCAGGGAACATTGTGATGACAGGGGTCATGGAGCATTGTGATGAAAACGGACCTGGAGCATTGTGATGGAAGGGGTCATGGCTCATTGTGATGACAGGGGGCCTGGAACATTGTGATGACAGGGGTCACGGGGCATTGTGATGACAAGGGCCATGGCACATTTTGATGACAGTGGTCCTATGGCATTTTGAATGACAGGGGCCATGAAGCATTGTGATGACAAGAGTCATGGAGATTTGTGATGACAGGAGGCATGGAGCTTTGTGATTTCACAGGCATGTAGCATTTTAGACAAGGGTCATGGAGCATTGTGATGATAAGGGCATGGAGCATTGTGATGACAATGGCATGTAGCATTGCAATGACAAAGGTCATGGAGCATTGTGATGACAGGGGTTATGGAGCATTGTGATGACAAGGGCGTGGAGCATTGTGATGAGAGTGGTCATGGAACATTGTGATGACAGTGGTCATGGAACATTGTGATGATAAGGGCATCGAGCCGAGTTAGGGACAGTCTAGCGGCCTTGGGACTAAATTCAGTGCCTGAATTAGGCACAGCATAAGGTCTTTAGTTAGCATAAGAGGTAGGACATTAGCTCGGGACAGGGTTAGGGTAAAGGCTTGGAATCGTTTCAGGAAATGACCTAAGGATAGTGTGAAGACCTTTGTTACTGAGACCCTCAGGGACTTATTCAGAAGCAGTGTTAGGGCTTCAGGTAAGGACAGCATCAGGGCCTGACTTAAGAAGAGCGACAGGGTCTGAGTGAGGCCTAATGTCAGGCCCTTAGCTGGGGACACTGTCAGGGAATGACTTAGGAGCAGCATCAGTGCCTTTGTTGGATCAGCTTTAGGTTCTTAGTTAAAGACATGACCGGAGCCCTAGTTAGTCACAGCGTCAAGGCCTCAGTTAGGGAAAGCTTCAGGGTCTGAGTTACAGACAGCCTCAGGTCTTCACTTAAAGACAGCGACAGGGCTTTCTTAGGGACAGTGTCAGGACCTTGGTTAGAAATGAGTCAGGATATTAACTCAGGAGAGTGTCAGGATTTTAGTTATTGCTGGCAGCAGGGCCTATATTAAGGACAGATTCCGGGCCTTTGTTAGATTCAGTGTCATGGACTTAGTTAGGAGTAGTCAGGGCCTCAGTTAGGGAGAGCATTAGGATTTCAGTTAGCATAAGATGCAGGAGATCATCTCGGGACAGAGTCAGGTTCCAGGCCAGAGATAGTGAAAGGAAATGACCAAGGGATAACGAGAAGACCTTAGTTATTGAGAGCATCAGGGCCTTAGTTAGCAGCAGCGTGAGTGCTTTAATCAGGACCAGTGCCAGGGCTTGATGTACGGACAGCGTCAGAGCCTAACTAAGGTACAGCAACAGGGCCTAAGTGAGGCCTATCTTTGGGGCCTGAGTAAGGGACAGTATCAGGGCATGACTTAGGAGCAGCATAAAGGCCTCTGTAGGATCAGCATTAGGGTCTTCGTTAAAGCTATTATCAGGGCCTCCGTTAGGGATAGCCTCAAGGCCTCACTCAGGGACAGCGTCAGGGCTTACTTTGGGAAAGTTTCAGGACCTGGGGAAGACATGGGTCAGGCTATTAGCTCAGGAGAATATCAGGTGTTCAGATATTGACGGCAGCAGGGCCTTAGTTAGAGGCAGTGTCAGGGCCTAAGTTAGGACTAGCATCAGAGCCTTTGTTAGGTACAGTGACAGTGACTGAGCTAGGTGTAGTGTCAGAGCCTTAGTTAGGGACAGTGTCAGGGCCTGCATTAGGACGAGCCTCAGGCCTCAGTTAGGGACAGGTTCACGGCCTCGGACCTAAATTCAGGGCCTCATTTAGGGACAGAATCAGGGATTTAGCTAGCATAAGGGGATCTACAGCTGAAAGCAACCTGAACACCACCACAAGCAGATGCAGAAGTGAACCATGCACGCTCCTATGAAGGAATATTCCACAGCAGTTGAGTACATTTTGTTTAAAGTTAGTAACACTCTAAAAATTAGGTTTTGAAGAAAACTATATTCAGAAGATGAAAGAATCTCGTTCTAAAGAATCTCTTTAGCTAATCTCGACATTAGCTAAAGAGAAGGTTAGGTTAAGGTCTAGGGAGAGTGTCAGGAAATGACCTAGGGATAGTGTCAAGACCTTAGTTACTTAGCACATCAGGACCTAATTTAGGAGCAGTGAGTGTCAGGGCTTCGGGTAGGAAGAGCGTCAGAGCCTGACTTCGGGAGTGGGACAGGGCCTGAGTGAGGCCTAGCGTCAGGGCCTTAGCTAGAGACAGTGTCAGGGCATGACTTAGGAGCAGCATAAGAGCCACGGTAGGATCAGCCTCAGGGGCTATGTTAAAGATATTCTCAGGGCCTCTGTTAGGGACAGCCTCAAGGCCTCACTTAGAGACAGCATCAGGGCTTCCTTAGGGACAGTTTCAGGACCTTGGTAAGAGATGGGTCAGGAAATTAGCTCAGGATAGTGTCAGGACTTTAGATATTGACGGCAGCAGGGCCTTAGTTAGGGACAGTGTCAGGCCCTGAATTAGGACGAACATCGAGGCCTTAGGTACGGACAGGGTCACAGCCTCGAGAGTAATTTTAGGCCCTTAGTTAAGGACAGCAGCAGGGCTGTAGTTAGCATAAGAGGCACGACATTTGCTAGGGACAGGGTCAGGTTATGGTCTAGGGATAGTGTCAGGAAAGGACCTAAGCATAGTGTCAAAACCTTAGTTCCTGAGAGTATCAGATCCTTATTTGGAACCAGTGTCAGGGCTTCAGGGAGGGACAGCATCAGAGCCTGACTTAGGGAGAGCGACAGGGCCTGAGTGAGGCCTAGCGTCAGGCCCTTAGCTGAGGACACTGTCAGGGCATGACTTAGGAACAGAATCAGCGCCTCTGTTGGATCAGCCTTAGCGTCTTTGTTACAGATATGATCAGGGCCTGACTTAGTCACAGCTTCAAGGCCTCAGTTAGGGAAAGCTTCAGGGCCTGAGTTAGGGACAGCCTCAGTTCTTAACATAGGGACAGCGACAGGGCTTTCTTAGGGACAGTGTCAGGACCTTGGTTAGAAATATGTCAGGATATTAACTCAGGCTAGTGTCCAGTTTTTAGTTATTGCTGACAGCAGGGCCTATATTAGGGGCAAATTCTGAGCCTTACTTAGAGACAGTGTCAGGGCCTGAGTTAGGACTAGCATCAGAGCCCTTGTAAAGTACAGTGTCAGGGACTGAGTTAGGTGTAGTGTCAGGGCTTTAGTTAGGGACAATGTCAGCGCCTCAGTTAGGATGAGCCTCCAACCTCAGTTAGGGACAGGTTGACGGCCTCGGGCCTAATTTCAGGCTCTTAGTTAGAGACAGCATCAGGGATTTAGTTAGCATAAGAGGCTCGACAGTAGCTAAAGACAAGTTTAGGTTAAGATCTAGGGATAGTGTCAGGAAATGACCTAGGGATACTGTCAAGACCAGAACTAATTAGAGCATCAGTGCCTAATTTAGGCCCAGCGTCAGGGCTTCAGGTAGGGACAGAGTCTTAGCCTGACTTAGGGAGAGCGACAGGGCCTGAGTGATGCCTAGAGTCAGGGCCTTAGCTACGGACAGCGTCAGGGCATGACATAGGATCAACATAAGGGTCTCTGTAAGATCAGCATTAGAGTTTAGTTAAAGACATTATCAGGACCTCTGTGAGGGACAGCCTCAGGGCCTCACTTAGGGACAGTGTCAGGGCTAACTTTGGGAGAGTTTCAGGACCTTGGTAAGACATGGGTCAGGATATTAGCTCAGGATAATGTCAGGACTTTAGATATTGATGGTAGCAGCGCCTACGTTAGGGAAACTTTCAAGGCGATTAGTGTCAAGGCCTTATTTAGGACCAATTTTAGGGCTTTAGTTTGGACCAGCAACAAAGCCTTTGTTAAGTATCATGTCGGGGCCCAATTTAGGTGTAGTGTCAGGGCCTTAGTTAGGGACATTATCAGGGCCTGAATTAGCAGTAGTGTCAAAAGTCCTCAGTGAGGAGAGTAAGGAGTAAGTCAGGACTCAGGCCCTGACACTGTTCTTAAATAAGGCCCTGACATTACCTGTAACACAGGTCCTGATCTGATTCCTATCATAGGCGCTGATGTTGGACTTAACTAAGGCCCTGACACTGGTCCTAACTAAAGCTGTGACACTACTCTTAACTCAGGCCCTGACACTGTCCCTAACAAAGCCTCTGACACTACTCCTAAATCACGCACTGACACTGTCCCTAACTAAGGCCCTGACATACACCTAACTCAGGCCCTGACACTGTCTCTAACTAAGGCCCTGATACTACTCCAAACTCAGCACTGACACTGTCACTAACTAAGGCCCTGACACTATTCATAGCTCACGACCTAACACAACTCCTAAATCATGCCCTGACAATGTCCCTAACTAAGGCCCTGACACTATTCCTAACTCAGGCGCTGACACAATACTTAAGGAAGGCCCTGACATTACTCCTAACTCAGGCCCTGAAAAGGTCCCTAACTAAGGCCGACACAACTCCTAACTCAGGCACTAACACTGTCCTAAATAAGGCCCTGAAACTATTCCCAACTGAGGCGCTGATACAATACCTAACGAAGGCACTGATGCTACTCCTAACTAAGGCCCTGACACTACTCCTATCTCAAGCAATGACACTGTCCCTAACTTAGACCCTGACTCTACTCCTGACTCAGGCACTGACACTGGCCCTAACTTAGGCCCTGACACTACTCCTAACTAAGCAACTGACACTGTCCCTAACTAAGGCCCGGACACTACTCCTTACTCAGGCACTGACAATGTCACTAACTAAGGCCGTGACACTACTCCCAAAATAGGCACTGAGACTGTCCCGAAATATTCCCTGACAGTACTCCGAACTCAGGCACTGACACTGTCCTTAACTAAGGCCCAGATACTACTTCCACCACAGGCACTGACACTCTCCCTAAGTAAGCCCTGACATTACTCCCAATTCCGGCATTGACACTTTCGCTAACTAAGGCCCTGAAACTACTCACAACTCAGGCCCTTACACGGGTACTAACTACCAGTCTCAGACTACTCCTAACTCAGGCCCTGGCACTGTCCGTAACTTAGGCTCTGGCACTATTCCTAACTCAGACACTGACGCTGTCCCTTAACTAAGGGTCTGACACTACTCCCAACTCAGACAGTGACACTCTCCCAAATTAAGGCCTTGACACTACTCTTAACTCAGGCCCTGACACAGTCCATAATAAAGACCCTGAAACTAATCCCAACTCAGGCCCTGGCACTGTCCGTAACTAAGGGCCTCACACTACTTCCATCTCAGCAACTGACACCATCCCTAACTATGGCCCTGACACTACTCCCAACTCAGGCACTGGCGCTGTCTCTAACTAAGGCACTGGCACTACTCCCAACTCAGGCACTGACACTCTCCCTAATTGAGGTCCTGACACTACTCCCAACACAGGCACTGACCCTGTCCCTAACTAAGGCCCTGACACTACTCCTAACTCAGGCACTGACACTACCGTAAATAAAGCCCTGACTCCACTCCTAACTCAGGCACTGTCACTGTCACTAAATAAGGCCGTTACACTTCTCTTAACTCAAAAACTGACACTCTCCGTTACTAAGGCTTTGACACAATACTTAACTCATGCCCTGACACTGTCCTTAACTAAGACCCTGAGAGTACTCCCAACTCAGTCACTGACGCTGTTCCTAACTACGGCCCAGAGACTACTCCCAATTCAGGCCCTGACACTGTCCCTAACTAAGGCCCTGACACCACTCCCATCTCAGCCACTGACACTGTCCCTAACTAAGGCCCTGACATTACTCCCAACTTAGGCACTGTCACTGTCCCTAACTAAGGCCCTGACACTACTCCCAAATCAGGCACTGACACTGTCCCTAACTAAGGCCTTGACACTACTCCCATCTCAGCCACTGACACTGTCCCTAATGCCCTGACACTACTTCCAACTCAGGCCCTGACACTGTCCCTAACTAGGCCCTGACACTACTCCCAAACTAGGCACTGACACTGTCTCTAACTAATGCCCTGACATAACTCCGTAACTCCGGCACTGACACTTTCTCTAACTAAGGCCCTGAAACTACTCACAACTCAGGCCCTGACAGTGTTCCTAACTACCGGTCTCAGACTCCTCCTAACTTAGGCCCTGACACTATTCCTAACACAGTCACTGACACTCTCCCTAACTAAGGTCTTGAGACTATTTCTAACTCAGACCCTGACACTGTCCCTAACTTAGGCCATGTCACTACTCCCAACTCAGGCACTGACGCTGTTCCTAACTAAGGGTCTGACACTACTCCAAACTGAGACACTGACACTCCTCCAAATTAAGGCCTTGACACTACTCTTAACTCAGGCCCTGACACTGTCCATAATAAAGACCCTGACAAAAATCCCAACTTAGGCACTGACAATGTCCGTAACTAAGGCCCTGACACTATTCCCATCTCAGCCACTGACACTGTCCCTAACTATGGCCCTGACACTACTCCCAACGCAAGCACTGGCGCTGTCCCTAACTAAGGCACTGGCACTACTCCCAACTCGTCCTGGCGCTGTCCCTAACTAAGGCTCTGACACATTGCCCAATTCAGGCAATGACAGTGTCCCTAACTGAGGCAATGATACTACTCCCAACTCAAGCACTAAGGCTCTGGATCATTGTGATGACAAGCGCCATGGAGCACTGTGATGACAAGGGCCATGGAGAATTGTGATGACGGGTCCTGGAGCATTGTGGTGACAAGGGCCATGGAGCATTTTGATGACAGGGGTCATGGGGCATTGTGATGAAAGTGTTTATGGAGCATTGTGATGAAAGTGGTCATGGAACATTGTGATAAAAGTGGTCATGTAGCATTGTGATGAAAAGTGCTATGGAGCATTGGGATGACAGGGGCATGGAACATTGTGATGACCAATGCGTGGAGATTTGTGATGACGAGGACCATGGAGCATTGAGATTACAAGGATCATGCAGCATTGTGATGACAGGGGCCATGGAGCATTGTGATGAAAACGGACCTGGAGCATTGTGATGAAAGGGGTCACGGCTCATTGTGATGACAGGGGGCCTGGAACATTGTGATGACAGGGGTCACGGGGCATTGTGATGACAAGGGCCATGGAACATTTTGATGACAGTGGTCATATGGCATTTTGAATGACAGGGGCCATGAAACATTGTGATGACAAGAGTCATGGGGACTTGTGATGACAGGGGGCATGGAGCTTTGTGATTTCACAGGCATGTAGCATTTTAGACAAGGGTCATGGAGCATTGTGATGAAAGGGGTCATGGATCATTGTGATGATAAGGGCATGGAGCATTGTGATGAAAATGGCATGTAGCATTGCGATGACAAAGGTCATGGAGCATTGTGATGACAGGGGTTATGGAGCATTATGATGACAAGGGCGTGGAGCATTGTGATGACAGTTGTCATGGAACATTGTGACGATAAGGGCATCGAGCCGGGTTAGGGACAGTCTAGCGGCCTTGGGACTAAATTCAGTGCCTGAAGTAGGCACAGCATAAGGTCTTTAGTTAGCATAAGAGGTAGGACATTAGCTCGGGACAGGGTTAGGGTAAAGGCTTGGAATCGTGTCAGGAAATGACCTAAGGATAGTGTGAGGACCTTTGTTACTGAGACTCTCAGGGACTTATTCAGAAGCAGTGTTAGGGCTTCAGGTAGGGACAACGTCAGGGCCTGACTTAAGGAGAGCGACAGGGCCTGAGTGAGGCCTAATGTCAGGCCCTTAGCTGGGGACCCTGTCAAGGAATGACTTAGGAGCAGCATCAGTGCCTTTGTTGGATCAGCTTTAGGTTCTTAGTTAAAGACATGACCAGAGCCCTAGTTAGTCACAGCGTCAAGGCCTCAGTTAGGGAAAGCTTCAGGGTCTGAGTTACAGACAGCCTCAGGGCTTCACTTAAAGACAGCGACAGGGCTTTCTTAGGGACAGTGTCAGGACCTTGGTTAGAAATGAATCAGGTTATTAACTCAGGAGAGTGTCAGGATTTTAGTTATTGCTGGCAGCAGGGCCTATATTAAGGACAGATTCCGGGCCTTTGTTAGATTCAGTGTCATGGCCTTAGTTAGGAGTAGTCAGGGCCTTAGTTAGGGAGAGCATTAGGGTTTCAGTTAGCATAAGATGCAGGAGATTATCTCGGGACAGAGTCAAGTTCCAGGCCAGAGATAGTGAAAGGAAATGACCAAGGGATAACGAGAAGACCTTAGTTATTGAGAGCATCAGGGCCTTAGTTAGCAGCAGCGTGAGCACCTTAATCAGGACCAGCGCCAGGGCTTGATGTATGGACAGCATCAGAGCCTAACTAAGGTACAGCAACAGGGCCTAAGTGAGGCCTATCTTTAGGGCCTGAGTAAGGGACAGTATCAGGGCATGACTTAGGAGCAGCATAAAGGCCTCTGTAAGATCAGCATTAGGGTCTTCGTTAAAGCTATTATCAGGGCCTCCGTTAGGGATAGCCTCAAGGCCTCACTCAGGGACAGCGTCAGGGCTTACTTTGGGAAAGTTTCAGGACCTTGGGAAGACATGGGTCAGGCTATTAGCTCAGGAGAATATCAGGTGTTCAGATATTGACGGCAGCAGGGCCTTAGTTAGAGGCAGTGTCAGGGCCTAAGTTAGGACTAGCATCAGAGCCTTTGTTAGGTACAGTGACAGTGACTGAGCTAGGTGTAGTGTCAGAGCCTTAGTTAGGGACAGTGTCAGGGCCTGCATTAGGACGAGCCTCCAGGCCTCAGTTAGGGACAGGTTCACGGCCTCGGACCTAAATTCAGGGCCTCATTTAGGGACAGAATCAGGGATTTAGCTAGCATAAGGGGATCTACAGCTGAAAGCAACCTGAACACCACCACAAGCAGATGCAGAAGTGAACCATGCACGCTCCTATGAAGGAATATTCCACAGCAGTTGAGTACATTTTGTTTAAAGTTAGTAACACTCTAAAAATTAGGTTTTGAAGAAAACTATATTCACAAGATGAAAGAATCTCGTTCTAAAGAATCTCTTTAGCTAATCTCGACATTAGCTAAAGAGAAGGTTAGGTTAAGGTCTAGGGAGAGTGTCAGGAAATGACCTCGGGATAGTGTCAAGACCTTAGTTACTTAGCACATCAGGACCTAATTTAGGAGCAGTGAGTGTCAGAGCTTCGGGTAGGAAGAGCGTCAGAGCCTGACTTCGGGAGTGGGACAGGGCCTGAGTGAGGCCTAGCGTCAGGGCCTTAGCTAGAGACAGTGTCAGGGCATGACTTAGGAGCAGCATAAGAGCCACGGTAGGATCAGCCTCAGGGGCTATGTTAAAGATATTCTCAGGGCCTCTGTTAGGGACAGCCTCAAGGCCTCACTTAGAGACAGCATCAGGGTTTCCTTAGGGACAGTTTCAGGACCTTGGTAAGAGATGGGTCAGGAAATTAGCTCAGGATAGTGTCAGGACTTTAGATATTGACGGCAGCAGGGCCTTAGTTAGGGACAGTGTCAGGCCCTGAATTAGGACGAACATCGAGGCCTTAGGTACGGACAGGGTCACAGCCTCGAGAGTAATTTTAGGCCCTTAGTTAAGGACAGCAGCAGGGCTGTAGTTAGCATAAGAGGCACGACTTTTGCTAGGGACAGGGTCAGCTTATGGTCTAGGGATAGTGTCAGGAAAGGACCTAAGCATAGTGTCAAAACCTTAGTTCCTGAGAGTATCAGATCCTTATTTAGAACCAGTGTCAGGGCTTCAGGTAGGGACAGCATCAGAGCCTGACTTAGGGAGAGCGACAGGGCCTGAGTGAGGCCTAGCGTCAGGCCCTTAGCTGAGGACACTGTCAGGGCATGACTTAGGAACAGAATCAGCGCCTCTGTTGGATCAGCCTTAGCGTCTTTGTTACAGATATGATCAGGGCCTGACTTAGTCACAGCTTCAAGGCCTCAGTTAGGGAAAGCTTCAGGGCCTGAGTTAGGGACACCCTCAGTTCTTAACATAGGGACAGCGACAGGGCTTTCTTAGGGACAGTGTCAGGACCTTGGTTAGAAATATGTCAGGATATTAACTCAGGCTAGTGTCCAGTTTTTAGTTATTGCTGACAGCAGGGCCTATATTAGGGGCAAATTCTGAGCCTTACTTAGAGACAGTGTCAGGGCCTGAGTTAGGACTAGCATCAGAGCCCTTGTAAAGTACAGTGTCAGGGACTGAGTTAGGTGTAGTGTCAGGGCTTTAGTTAGGAACAGTGTCAGCGCCTCAGTTAGGATGAGCCTCCAACCTCAGTTAGGGACAGGTTGACGGCCTCGGGCCTAATTTCAGGCTCTTAGTTAGAGACAGCATCAGGGATTTAGTTAGCATAAGAGGCTCGACAATATCTAAAGACAAGTTTAGGTTAAGATCTAAGGATAGTGTCAGGAAATGACCTAGGGATACTGTCAAGACCATAGCTAATTAGGGCATCAGTGCCTAATTTAGGTCCAGCGTCAGGGCTTCAGGTAGGGACAGAGTCTTAGCCTGACTTAGGGAGAGCGACAGGGCCTGAGTGATGCCTAGAGTCAGGGCCTTAGCTACGGACAGCGTCAGGGCATGACATAGGATCAACATAAGGGTCTCTGTAAGATCAGCATTAGAGTTTAGTTAAAGACATTATCAGGACCTCTGTGAGGGACAGCCTCAGGGCCTCACTTAGGGACAGTGTCAGGGCTAACTTTGGGAGAGTTTCAGGACCTTGGTAAGACATGGGTCAGGATATTAGCTCAGGATAATGTCAGGACTTTAGATATTGATGGTAGCAGCGCCTACGTTAGGGAAACTTTCAAGGCGATTAGTGTCAAGGCCTTATTTAGGACCAATTTTAGGGCTTTAGTTTGGACCAGCAACAAAGCCTTAGTTAAGTATCATGTCGGGGCCCAATTTAGGTGTAGTGTCAGGGCCTTAGTTAGGGACATTATCAGGGCCTGAATTAGCAGTAGTGTCAAAAGTCCTCAGTGAGGAGAGTAAGGAGTAAGTCAGGACTCAGGCCCTGACACTGTTCTTAAATAAGGCCCTGACATTACCTGTAACACAGGTCCTGATCTGATTCCTATCATAGGCGCTGATGTTGGACTTAACTAAGGCCCTGACACTGGTCCTAACTAAAGCTGTGACACTACTCTTAACTCAGGCCCTGACACTGTCCCTAACAAAGCCTCTGACACTACTCCTAAATCAGGCACTGACACTGTCCCTAACTAAGGCCCTGACATACACCTAACTCAGGCCCTGACACTGTCTCTAACTAAGGCCCTGATACTACTCCAAACTCAGCACTGACACTGTCACTAACTAAGGCCCTGACACTATTCATAGCTCACGCCCTAACACAGCTCCTAAATCATGCCCTGACAATGTCCCTAACTAAGGCCCTGACACTATTCCTAACTCAGGCGCTGACACAATACTTAAGGAAGGCCCTGACATTACTCCTAACTCAGGCCCTGAAAAGGTCCCTAACTAAGGCCGACACAACTCCTAACTCAGGCACTAACACTGTCCTAAATAAGGCCCTGAAACTATTCCCAACTGAGGCGCTGATACAATACCTAACGAAGGCACTGATGCTACTCCTAACTAAGGCCCTGACACTACTCCTATCTCAAGCAATGACACTGTCCCTAACTTAGACCCTGACTCTACTCCTGACTCAGGCACTGACACTGGCCCTAACTTAGGCACTGACACTACTCCTAACTAAGCAACTGACACTGTCCCTAACTAAGGCCCGGACACTACTCCTTACTCAGGCACTGACAATGTCACTAACTAAGGCCGTGACACTACTCCCAAAATAGGCACTGAGACTGTCCCGAAATATTCCCTGACAGTACTCCGAACTCAGGCACTGACACTGTCCTTAACTAAGGCCCTGATACTACTTCCACCTCAGGCACTGACACTCTCCCTAAGTAAGCCCTGACATTACTCCCAATTCCGGCATTGACATTTTCGCTTACTAAGGCCCTGAAACTACTCACAACTCAGGCCCTTACACGGGTACTAACTACCAGTCTCAGACTACTCCTAACTCAGGCCCTGGCACTGTCCGTAACTTAGGCTCTGGCACTATTCCTAACTCAGACACTGACGCTGTCCCTTAACTAAGGGTCTGACACTACTCCCAACTCAGACAGTGACACTCTCCCAAATTAAGGCCTTGACACTACTCTTAACTCAGGCCCTGACACAGTCCATAATAAAGACCCTGAAACTAATCCCAACTCAGGCCCTGGCACTGTCCGTAACTAAGGGCCTCACACTACTTCCATCTCAGCAACTGACACCATCCCTAACTATGGCCCTGACACTACTCCCAACTCAGGCACTGGCGCTGTCTCTAACTAAGGCACTGGCACTACTCCCAACTCAGGCACTGACACTCTCCCTAATTAAGGTCCTGACACTACTCCCAACACAGGCACTGACACTGTCCCTAACTAAGGCCCTGACACTACTCCTAACTCAGGCACTGACACTACCGTAAATAAGGCCCTGACTCCACTCCTAACTCAGGCACTGTCACTGTCACTAAATAAGGCCGTTACACTTCTCTTAACTCAAAAACTGACACTCTCCGTAACTAAGGCTTTGACACAATACTTAACTCATGCCCTGACACTGTCCTTAACTAAGACCCTGAGAGTACTCCCAACTCAGTCACTGACGCTGTTCCTAACTACGGCCCAGAGACTACTCCCAATTCAGGCCCTGACACTGTCCCTAACTAAGGCCCTGACACCACTCCCATCTCAGCCACTGACACTGTCCCTAACTAAGGCCCTGACATTACTCCCAACTTAGGCACTGTCACTGTCCCTAACTAAGGCCCTGACACTACTCCCAAATCAGGCACTGACACTGTCCCTAACTAAGGCCTTGACACTACTCCCATCTCAGCCACTGACACTGTCCCTAATGCCCTGACACTACTTCCAACTCAGGCCCTGACACTGTCCCTAACTAGGCCCTGACACTACTCCCAAACTAGGCACTGACACTGTCTCTAACTAATGCCCTGACATAACTCCGTAACTCCGGCACTGACACTTTCTCTAACTAAGGCCCTGAAACTACTCACAACTCAGGCCCTGACAGTGTTCCTAACTACCGGTCTCAGACTCCTCCTAACTTAGGCCCTGACACTATTCCTAACACAGTCACTGACACTCTCCCTAACTAAGGTCTTGAGACTATTTCTAACTCAGACCCTGACACTGTCCCTAACTTAGGCCATGTCACTACTCCCAACTCAGGCACTGATGCTGTTCCTAACTAAGGGTCTGACACTACTCCAAACTGAGACACTGACACTCCTCCAAATTAAGGCCTTGACACTACTCTTAACTCAGGCCCTGACACTGTCCATAATAAAGACCCTGACAAAAATCCCAACTTAGGCACTGACAATGTCCGTAACTAAGGCCCTGACACTATTCCCATCTCAGCCACTGACACTGTCCCTAACTATGGCCCTGACACTACTCCCAACGCAAGCACTGGCGCTGTCCCTAACTAAGGCCCGGACACTACTCCTTACTCAGGCACTGACAATGTCACTAACTAAGGCCGTGACACTACTCCCAAAATAGGCACTGAGACTGTCCCGAAATATTCCCTGACAGTACTCCGAACTCAGGCACTGACACTGTCCTTAACTAAGGCCCTGATACTACTTCCACCTCAGGCACTGACACTCTCCCTAAGTAAGCCCTGACATTACTCCCAATTCCGGCATTGACACTTTCGCTTACTAAGGCCCTGAAACTACTCACAACTCAGGCCCTTACACGGGTACTAACTACCAGTCTCAGACTACTCCTAACTCAGGCCCTGGCACTGTCCGTAACTTAGGCTCTGGCACTATTCCTAACTCAGACACTGACGCTGTCCCTTAACTAAGGGTCTGACACTACTCCCAACTCAGACAGTGACACTCTCCCAAATTAAGGCCTTGACACTACTCTTAACTCAGGCCCTGACACAGTCCATAATAAAGACCCTGAAACTAATCCCAACTCAGGCCCTGGCACTGTCCGTAACTAAGGGCCTGACACTACTTCCATCTCAGCAACTGACACCATCCCTAACTATGGCCCTGACACTACTCCCAACTCAGGCACTGGCGCTGTCTCTAACTAAGGCACTGGCACTACTCCCAACTCAGGCACTGACACTCTCCCTAATTAAGGTCCTGACACTACTCCCAACACAGGCACTGACACTGTCCCTAACTAAGGCCCTGACACTACTCCTAACTCAGGCACTGACACTACCGTAAATAAGGCCCTGACTCCACTCCTAACTCAGGCACTGTCACTGTCACTAAATAAGGCCGTTACACTTCTCTTAACTCAAAAACTGACACTCTCCGTAACTAAGGCTTTGACACAATACTTAACTCATGCCCTGACACTGTCCTTAACTAAGACCCTGAGAGTACTCCCAACTCAGTCACTGACGCTGTTCCTAACTACGGCCCAGAGACTACTCCCAATTCAGGCCCTGACACTGTCCCTAACTAAGGCCCTGACACCACTCCCATCTCAGCCACTGACACTGTCCCTAACTAAGGCCCTGACATTACTCCCAACTTAGGCACTGTCACTGTCCCTAACTAAGGCCCTGACACTACTCCCAAATCAGGCACTGACACTGTCCCTAACTAAGGCCTTGACACTACTCCCATCTCAGCCACTGACACTGTCCCTAATGCCCTGACACTACTTCCAACTCAGGCCCTGACACTGTCCCTAACTAGGCCCTGACACTACTCCCAAACTAGGCACTGACACTGTCCCTAACTAAGGCCCTGACACTACTCCCAAATCAGGCACTGACACTGTCCCTAACTAAGGCCCTGACACTACTCCCATCTCAGCCACTGACACTGTCCCTAATGCCCTGACACTACTTCCAACTCAGGCCCTGACACTGTCCCTAACTAGGCCCTGACACTACTCCCAAACTAGGCACTGACACTGTCTCTAACTAAGGCCCTGACATAACTCCCTAACTCCGGCACTGACACTTTCTCTAACTAAGGCCCTGAAACTACTCACAACTCAGGCCCTGACAGTGTTCCTAACTACCGGTCTCAGACTCCTCCTAACTTAGGCCCTGACACTATTCCTAACACAGTCACTGACACTCTCCCTAACTAAGGTCTTGAGACTATTTCTAACTCAGACCCTGACACTGTCCCTAACTTAGGCCATGTCACTACTCCCAACTCAGGCACTGACGCTGTTCCTAACTAAGGGTCTGACACTACTCCAAACTGAGACACTGACACTCCTCCAAATTAAGGCCTTGACACTACTCTTAACTCAGGCCCTGACACTGTCCATAATAAAGACCCTGACAAAAATCCCAACTTAGGCACTGACAATGTCCGTAACTAAGGCCCTGACACTATTCCCATCTCAGCCACTGACACTGTCCCTAACTATGGCCCTGACACTACTCCCAACGCAAGCACTGGCGCTGTCCCTAACTAAGGCACTGGCACTACTCCCAACTCGTCCTGGCGCTGTCCCTAACTAAGGCTCTGACACATTGCCCAATTCAGGCAATGACAGTGTCCCTAACTGAGGCAATGATACTACTCCCAACTCAAGCACTAAGGCTCTGGATCATTGTGATGACAAGCGCCATGGAGCACTGTGATGACAAGGGCCATGGAGAATTGTGATGACGGGTCCTGGAGCATTGTGGTGACAAGGGCCATGGAGCATTTTGATGACAGGGGTCATGGGGCATTGTGATGAAAGTGGTCATGGAGCATTGTGATGAAAGTGGTCATGGAACATTGTGATAAAAGTGGTCATGTAGCATTGTGATGAAAAGTGCTATGGAGCATTGGGATGACAGGGGTCATGGAACATTGTGATGACCAATGCGTGGAGATTTGTGATGACGAGGACCATGGAGCATTGAGATTACAAGGATCATGCAGCATTGTGATGACAGGGGCCATGGAGCATTGTGATGAAAACGGACCTGGAGCATTGTGATGAAAGGGGTCACGGCTCATTGTGATGACAGGGGGCCTGGAACATTGTGATGACAGGGGTCACGGGGCATTGTGATGACAAGGGCCATGGAACATTTTGATGACAGTGGTCATATGGCATTTTGAATGACAGGGGCCATGAAACATTGTGATGACAAGAGTCATGGGGACTTGTGATGACAGGGGGCATGGAGCTTTGTGATTTCACAGGCATGTAGCATTTTAGACAAGGGTCATGGAGCATTGTGATGAAAGGGGTCATGGATCATTGTGATGATAAGGGCATGGAGCATTGTGATGACAATGGCATGTAGCATTGCGATGACAAAGGTCATGGAGCATTGTGATGACAGGGGTTATGGAGCATTATGATGACAAGGGCGTGGAGCATTGTGATGACAGTGGTCATGGAACATTGTGACGATAAGGGCATCGAGCCGGGTTAGGGACTGTCTAGCGGCCTTGGGACTAAATTCAGTGCCTGAATTAGGCACAGCATAAGGTCTTTAATTAGCATAAGAGGTAGGACATTAGCTCGGGACAGGGTTAGGGTAAAGGCTTGGAATCGTGTCAGGAAATGACCTAAGGATAGTGTGAGGACCTTTGTTACTGAGACTCTCAGGGACTTATTCAGAAGCAGTGTTAGGGCTTCAGGTAGGGACAACGTCAGGGCCTGACTTAAGGAGAGTGACAGGGCCTGAGTGAGGCCTAATGTCAGGCCCTTAGCTGGGGACCCTGTCAAGGAATGACTTAGGAGCAGCATCAGTGCCTTTGTTGGATCAGCTTTAGGTTCTTAGTTAAAGACATGACCGGAGCCCTAGTTAGTCACAGCGTCAAGGCCTCAGTTAGGGAAAGCTTCAGGGTCTGAGTTACAGACAGCCTCAGGGCTTCACTTAAAGACAGCGACAGGGCTTTCTTAGGGACAGTGTCAGGACCTTGGTTAGAAATGAGTCAGGATATTAACTCAGGAGAGTGTCAGGATTTTAGTTATTGCTGGCAGCAGGGCCTATATTAAGAACAGATTCCGGGCCTTTGTTAGATTCAGTGTCATGGCCTTAGTTAGGAGTAGTCAGGGCCTTAGTTAGGGAGAGCATTAGGGTTTCAGTTAGCATAAGATGCAGGAGATTATCTCGGGACAGAGTCAGGTTCCAGGCCAGAGATAGTGAAAGGAAATGACCAAGGGATAACGAGAAGACCTTAGTTATTTAGAGCATCAGGGCCTTAGTTAGCAGCAGCGTGAGCACCTTAATCAGGACCAGCGCCAGGGCTTGATGTATGGACAGCATCAGAGCCTAACTAAGGTACAGCAACAGGGCCTAAGTGAGGCCTATCTTTAGGGCCTGAGTAAGGGACAGTATCAGGGCATGACTTAGGAGCAGCATAAAGGCCTCTGTAAGATCAGCATTAGGGTCTTCGTTAAAGCTATTATCAGGGCCTCCGTTAGGGATAGCCTCAAGGCCTCACTCAGGGACAGCGTCAGGGCTTACTTTGGGAAAGTTTCAGGACCTTGGGAAGACATGGGTCAGGCTATTAGCTCAGGAGAATATCAGGTGTTCAGATATTGACGGCAGCAGGGCCTTAGTTAGAGGCAGTGTCAGGGCCTAAGTTAGGACTAGCATCAGAGCCTTTGTTAGGTACAGTGACAGTGACTGAGCTAGGTGTAGTGTCAGAGCCTTAGTTAGGGACAGTGTCAGGGCCTGCATTAGGACGAGCCTCCAGGCCTCAGTTAGGGACAGGTTCACGGCCTCGGACCTAAATTCAGGGCCTCATTTAGGGACAGAATCAGGGATTTAGCTAGCATAAGGGGATCTACAGCTGAAAGCAACCTGAACACCACCACAAGCAGATGCAGAAGTGAACCATGCACGCTCCTATGAAGGAATATTCCACAGCAGTTGAGTACATTTTGTTTAAAGTTAGTAACACTCTAAAAATTAGGTTTTGAAGAAAACTATATTCAGAAGATGAAAGAATCTCGTTCTAAAGAATCTCTTTAGCTAATCTCGACATTAGCTAAAGAGAAGGTTAGGTTAAGGTCTAGGGAGAGTGTCAGGAAATGACCTAGGGATAGTGTCAAGACCTTAGTTACTTAGCACATCAGGACCTAATTTAGGAGCAGTGAGTGTCAGAGCTTCGGGTAGGAAGAGCGTCAGAGCCTGACTTCGGGAGTGGGACAGGGCCTGAGTGAGGCCTAGCGTCAGGGCCTTAGCTAGAGACAGTGTCAGGGCATGACTTAGGAGCAGCATAAGAGCCACGGTAGGATCAGCCTCAGGGGCTACGTTAAAGATATTCTCAGGGCCTCTGTTAGGGACAGCCTCAAGGCCTCACTTAGAGACAGCATCAGGGCTTCCTTAGGGACAGTTTCAGGACCTTGGTAAGAGATGGGTCAGGAAATTAGCTCAGGATAGTGTCAGGACTTTAGATATTGACGGCAGCAGGGCCTTAGTTAGGGACAGTGTCAGGCCCTGAATTAGGACGAACATCGAGGCCTTAGGTACGGACAGGGTCACAGCCTCGAGAGTAATTTTAGGCCCTTAGTTAAGGACAGCAGCAGGGCTGTAGTTAGCATAAGAGGCACGACATTTGCTAGGGACAGGGTCAGGTTATGGTCTAGGCAGCGTGTCAGGAAAGGACCTAAGCATAGTGTCAAAACCTTAGTTCCTGAGAGTATCAGATCCTTATTTAGAACCAGTGTCAGGGCTTCAGGTAGGGACAGCATCAGAGCCTGACTTAGGGAGAGCGACAGGGCCTGAGTGAGGCCTAGCGTCAGGACCTTAGCTGAGGACACTGTCAGGGCATGACTTAGGAACAGAATCAGCGCCTCTGTTGGATCAGCCTTAGCGTCTTTGTTACAGATATGATCAGGGCCTGACTTAGTCACAGCTTCAAGGCCTCAGTTAGGGAAAGCTTCAGGGCCTGAGTTAGGGACAGCCTCAGTTCTTAACATAGGGACAGCGACAGGGCTTTCTTAGGGACAGTGTCAGGACCTTGGTTAGAAATATGTCAGGATATTAACTCAGGCTAGTGTCCAGTTTTTAGTTATTGCTGACAGCAGGGCCTATTTAGGGGCAAGTTCTGAGCCTTACTTAGAGACAGTGTCAGGGCCTGAGTTAGGACTAGCATCAGAGCCCTTGTAAAGTAGAGTGTCAGGGACTGAGTTAGGTGTAGTGTCAGGGCTTTAGTTAGGGACAGTGTCAGCGCCTCAGTTAGGATGAGCCTCCAACCTCAGTTAGGGACAGGTTGACGGCCTCGGGCCTAATTTCAGGCTCTTAGTTAGAGACAGCATCAGGGATTTAGTTAGCATAAGAGGCTCGACAGTAGCTAAAGACAAGTTTAGGTTAAGATCTAGGGATAGTGTCAGGAAATGACCTAGGGATACTGTCAAGACCAGAGCTAATTAGAGCATCAGTGCCTAATTTAGGCCCAGCGTCAGGGCTTCAGGTAGGGACAGAGTCTTAGCCTGACTTAGGGAGAGCGACAGGGCCTGAGTGATGCCTAGAGTCAGGGCCTTAGCTACGGACAGCGTCAAGGCATGACATAGGATCAACATAAGGGTCTCTGTAAGATCAGCATTAGAGTTTAGTTAAAGACATTATCAGGACCTCTGTGAGGGACAGCCTCAGGGCCTCACTTAGGGACAGTGTCAGGGCTAACTTTGGGAGAGTTTCAGGACCTTGGTAAGACATGGGTCAGGATATTAGCTCAGGATAATGTCAGGACTTTAGATATTGATGGTAGCAGCGCCTACGTTAGGGAAACTTTCAAGGCGATTAGTGTCAAGGCCTCATTTAGGACCAATTTTAGGGCTTTAGTTTGGACTAGCAACAAAGCCTTTGTTAAGTATCATGTCGGGGCCTACGTTAGGTGTAGTGTCAGGGCCATTGTTAGGGACAGTATCAGGGCCTGACTTAGGAGAAGTTCAGGGCCTTAGCCAGGGAAAGTGTCAGGGCCTTAGTTAGGGACATTATCAGGGCCAGAATTAGCAGTAGTGTCAAAAGTCCTTAGTGAGGAGAGTAAGGAGTAAGTCAGGACTCAGGCCCTGACACTGTTCTTAAATAAGGCCCTGACATTACCTGTAACACAGGTCCTGATCTGATTCCTATCATAGGCGCTGATGTTGGACTTAACTAAGGCCCTGACACTGGTCCTAACTAAAGCTGTGACACTACTCTTAACTCAGGCCCTGACACTGTCCCTAACAAAGCCTCTGACACTACTCCTAAATCAGGCACTGACACTGTCCCTAACTAAGGCCCTGACATACACCTAACTCAGGACCTGACACTGTCTCTAACTAAGGCCCTGATACTACTCCAAACTCAGCACTGACACTGTCACTAACTAAGGCCCTGACACTATTCATAGCTCACGCCCTAACACAGCTCCTAAATCATGCCCTGACAATGTCCCTAACTAAGGCCCTGACACTATTCCTAACTCAGGCGCCGACACAATACTTAAGGAAGGCCCTGACATTACTCCTAACTCAGGCCCTGAAAAGGTCCCTAACTAAGGCCGACACAACTCCTAACTCAGGCACTAACACTGTCCTAAATAAGGCCCTGAAACTATTCCCAACTGAGGCGCTGATACAATACCTAACGAAGGCACTGATGCTACTCCTAACTAAGGCCCTGACACTACTCCTATCTCAAGCAATGACACTGTCCCTAACTTAGACCCTGACTCTACTCCTGACTCAGGCACTGACACTGGCCCTAACTTAGGCCCTGACACTACTCCTAACTAAGCAACTGACACTGTCCCTAACTAAGGCCCGGACACTACTCCTTACTCAGGCACTGACAATGTCACTAACTAAGGCCGTGACACTACTCCCAAAATAGGCACTGAGACTGTCCCGAAATATGCCCTGACAGTACTCCGAACTCAGGCACTGACACTGTCCTTAACTAAGGCCCTGATACTACTTCCACCTCAGGCACTGACACTCTCCCTAAGTAAGCCCTGACATTACTCCCAATTCCGGCATTGACACTTTCGCTAACTAAGGCCCTGAAACTACTCACAACTCAGGCCCTTACACGGGTACTAACAACCAGTCTCAGTCTACTCCTAACTCAGGCCCTGGCACTGTCCGTAACTTAGTCTCTGGCACTATTCCTAACTCAGACACTGACGCTGTCCCTTAACTAAGGGTCTGACACTACTCCCAACTCAGACAGTGACACTCTCCCAAATTAAGGCCTTGACACTACTCTTAACTCAGGCCCTGACACAGTCTATAATAAAGACCCTGAAACTAATCCCAACTCAGGCCCTGGCACTGTCCGTAACTAAGGGCCTGACACTACTTCCATCTCAGCAACTGACACCATCCCTAACTATGGCCCTGACACTACTCCCAACTCAGGCACTGGCGCTGTCTCTAACTAAGGCACTGGCACTACTCCCAACTCAGGCACTGACACTGTCCCTAACTAAGGCCCTGACACTACTCCTAACTCAGGCACTGACACTACCGTAAATAAGGCCCTGACTCCACTCCTAACTCAGGCACTGTCACTGTCACTAAATAAGGCCGTTACACTTCTCTTAACTCAAAAACTGACACTCTCCGTAACTAAGGCTTTGACACAATACTTAACTCATGCCCTGACACTGTCCTTAACTAAGACCCTGAGAGTACTCCCAACTCAGTCACTGACGCTGTTCCTAACTACGGCCCAGAGACTACTCCCAATTCAGGCCCTGACACTGTCCCTAACTAAGGCCCTGACACCACTCCCATCTCAGCCACTGACACTGTCCCTAACTAAGGCCCTGACATTACTCCCAACTTAGGCACTGTCACTGTCCCTAACTAAGGCCCTGACACTACTCCCATCTCAGCCACTGACACTGTCCCTAATGCCCTGACACTACTTCCAACTCAGGCCCTGACACTGTCCCTAACTAGGCCCTGACACTACTCCCAAACTAGGCACTGACACTGTCTCTAACTAAGGCCCTGACATAACTCCCTAACTCCGGCACTGACACTTTCTCTAACTAAGGCCCTGAAACTACTCACAACTCAGGCCCTGACAGTGTTCCTAACTACCGGTCTCAGACTCCTCCTAACTTAGGCCCTGACACTATTCCTAACACAGTCACTGACACTCTCCCTAACTAAGGTCTTGAGACTATTTCTAACTCAGACCCTGACACTGTCCCTAACTTAGGCCATGTCACTACTCCCAACTCAGGCACTGACGCTGTTCCTAACTAAGGGTCTGACACTACTCCAAACTGAGACACTGACACTCCTCCAAATTAAGGCCTTGACACTACTCTTAACTCAGGCCCTGACACTGTCCATAATAAAGACCCTGACAAAAATCCCAACTTAGGCACTGACAATGTCCGTAACTAAGGCCCTGACACTATTCCCATCTCAGCCACTGACACTGTCCCTAACTATGGCCCTGACACTACTCCCAACGCAAGCACTGGCGCTGTCCCTAACTAAGGCACTGGCACTACTCCCAACTCGTCCTGGCGCTGTCCCTAACTAAGGCTCTGACACATTGCCCAATTCAGGCAATGACAGTGTCCCTAACTGAGGCAATGATACTACTCCCAACTCAAGCACTAAGGCTCTGGATCATTGTGATGACAAGCGCCATGGAGCACTGTGATGACAAGGGCCATGGAGAATTGTGATGACGGGTCCTGGAGCATTGTGGTGACAAGGGCCATGGAGCATTTTGATGACAGGGGTCATGGGGCATTGTGATGAAAGTGGTCATGGAGCATTGTGATGAAAGTGGTCATGGAACATTGTGATAAAAGTGGTCATGTAGCATTGTGATGAAAAGTGCTATGGAGCATTGGGATGACAGGGGTCATGGAACATTGTGATGACCAATGCGTGGAGATTTGTGATGACGAGGACCATGGAGCATTGAGATTACAAGGATCATGCAGCATTGTGATGACAGGGGCCATGGAGCATTGTGATGAAAACGGACCTGGAGCATTGTGATGAAAGGGGTCACGGCTCATTGTGATGACAGGGGGCCTGGAACATTGTGATGACAGGGGTCACGGGGCATTGTGATGACAAGGGCCATGGAACATTTTGATGACAGTGGTCATATGGCATTTTGAATGACAGGGGCCATGAAACATTGTGATGACAAGAGTCATGGGGACTTGTGATGACAGGGGGCATGGAGCTTTGTGATTTCACAGGCATGTAGCATTTTAGACAAGGGTCATGGAGCATTGTGATGAAAGGGGTCATGGATCATTGTGATGATAAGGGCATGGAGCATTGTGATGACAATGGCATGTAGCATTGCGATGACAAAGGTCATGGAGCATTGTGATGACAGGGGTTATGGAGCATTATGATGACAAGGGCGTGGAGCATTGTGATGACAGTGGTCATGGAACATTGTGACGATAAGGGCATCGAGCCGGGTTAGGGACTGTCTAGCGGCCTTGGGACTAAATTCAGTGCCTGAATTAGGCACAGCATAAGGTCTTTAATTAGCATAAGAGGTAGGACATTAGCTCGGGACAGGGTTAGGGTAAAGGCTTGGAATCGTGTCAGGAAATGACCTAAGGATAGTGTGAGGACCTTTGTTACTGAGACTCTCAGGGACTTATTCAGAAGCAGTGTTAGGGCTTCAGGTAGGGACAACGTCAGGGCCTGACTTAAGGAGAGTGACAGGGCCTGAGTGAGGCCTAATGTCAGGCCCTTAGCTGGGGACCCTGTCAAGGAATGACTTAGGAGCAGCATCAGTGCCTTTGTTGGATCAGCTTTAGGTTCTTAGTTAAAGACATGACCGGAGCCCTAGTTAGTCACAGCGTCAAGGCCTCAGTTAGGGAAAGCTTCAGGGTCTGAGTTACAGACAGCCTCAGGGCTTCACTTAAAGACAGCGACAGGGCTTTCTTAGGGACAGTGTCAGGACCTTGGTTAGAAATGAGTCAGGATATTAACTCAGGAGAGTGTCAGGATTTTAGTTATTGCTGGCAGCAGGGCCTATATTAAGAACAGATTCCGGGCCTTTGTTAGATTCAGTGTCATGGCCTTAGTTAGGAGTAGTCAGGGCCTTAGTTAGGGAGAGCATTAGGGTTTCAGTTAGCATAAGATGCAGGAGATTATCTCGGGACAGAGTCAGGTTCCAGGCCAGAGATAGTGAAAGGAAATGACCAAGGGATAACGAGAAGACCTTAGTTATTGAGAGCATCAGGGCCTTAGTTAGCAGCAGCGTGAGCACCTTAATCAGGACCAGCGCCAGGGCTTGATGTATGGACAGCATCAGAGCCTAACTAAGGTACAGCAACAGGGCCTAAGTGAGGCCTATCTTTAGGGCCTGAGTAAGGGACAGTATCAGGGCATGACTTAGGAGCAGCATAAAGGCCTCTGTAAGATCAGCATTAGGGTCTTCGTTAAAGCTATTATCAGGGCCTCCGTTAGGGATAGCCTCAAGGCCTCACTCAGGGACAGCGTCAGGGCTTACTTTGGGAAAGTTTCAGGACCTTGGGAAGACATGGGTCAGGCTATTAGCTCAGGAGAATATCAGGTGTTCAGATATTGACGGCAGCAGGGCCTTAGTTAGAGGCAGTGTCAGGGCCTAAGTTAGGACTAGCATCAGAGCCTTTGTTAGGTACAGTGACAGTGACTGAGCTAGGTGTAGTGTCAGAGCCTTAGTTAGGGACAGTGTCAGGGCCTGCATTAGGACGAGCCTCCAGGCCTCAGTTAGGGACAGGTTCACGGCCTCGGACCTAAATTCAGGGCCTCATTTAGGGACAGAATCAGGGATTTAGCTAGCATAAGGGGATCTACAGCTGAAAGCAACCTGAACACCACCACAAGCAGATGCAGAAGTGAACCATGCACGCTCCTATGAAGGAATATTCCACAGCAGTTGAGTACATTTTGTTTAAAGTTAGTAACACTCTAAAAATTAGGTTTTGAAGAAAACTATATTCAGAAGATGAAAGAATCTCGTTCTAAAGAATCTCTTTAGCTAATCTCGACATTAGCTAAAGAGAAGGTTAGGTTAAGGTCTAGGGAGAGTGTCAGGAAATGACCTAGGGATAGTGTCAAGACCTTAGTTACTTAGCACATCAGGACCTAATTTAGGAGCAGTGAGTGTCAGAGCTTCGGGTAGGAAGAGCGTCAGAGCCTGACTTCGGGAGTGGGACAGGGCCTGAGTGAGGCCTAGCGTCAGGGCCTTAGCTAGAGACAGTGTCAGGGCATGACTTAGGAGCAGCATAAGAGCCACGGTAGGATCAGCCTCAGGGGCTACGTTAAAGATATTCTCAGGGCCTCTGTTAGGGACAGCCTCAAGGCCTCACTTAGAGACAGCATCAGGGCTTCCTTAGGGACAGTTTCAGGACCTTGGTAAGAGATGGGTCAGGAAATTAGCTCAGGATAGTGTCAGGACTTTAGATATTGACGGCAGCAGGGCCTTAGTTAGGGACAGTGTCAGGCCCTGAATTAGGACGAACATCGAGGCCTTAGGTACGGACAGGGTCACAGCCTCGAGAGTAATTTTAGGCCCTTAGTTAAGGACAGCAGCAGGGCTGTAGTTAGCATAAGAGGCACGACATTTGCTAGGGACAGGGTCAGGTTATGGTCTAGGCAGCGTGTCAGGAAAGGACCTAAGCATAGTGTCAAAACCTTAGTTCCTGAGAGTATCAGATCCTTATTTAGAACCAGTGTCAGGGCTTCAGGTAGGGACAGCATCAGAGCCTGACTTAGGGAGAGCGACAGGGCCTGAGTGAGGCCTAGCGTCAGGACCTTAGCTGAGGACACTGTCAGGGCATGACTTAGGAACAGAATCAGCGCCTCTGTTGGATCAGCCTTAGCGTCTTTGTTACAGATATGATCAGGGCCTGACTTAGTCACAGCTTCAAGGCCTCAGTTAGGGAAAGCTTCAGGGCCTGAGTTAGGGACAGCCTCAGTTCTTAACATAGGGACAGCGACAGGGCTTTCTTAGGGACAGTGTCAGGACCTTGGTTAGAAATATGTCAGGATATTAACTCAGGCTAGTGTCCAGTTTTTAGTTATTGCTGACAGCAGGGCCTATTTAGGGGCAAGTTCTGAGCCTTACTTAGAGACAGTGTCAGGGCCTGAGTTAGGACTAGCATCAGAGCCCTTGTAAAGTAGAGTGTCAGGGACTGAGTTAGGTGTAGTGTCAGGGCTTTAGTTAGGGACAGTGTCAGCGCCTCAGTTAGGATGAGCCTCCAACCTCAGTTAGGGACAGGTTGACGGCCTCGGGCCTAATTTCAGGCTCTTAGTTAGAGACAGCATCAGGGATTTAGTTAGCATAAGAGGCTCGACAGTAGCTAAAGACAAGTTTAGGTTAAGATCTAGGGATAGTGTCAGGAAATGACCTAGGGATACTGTCAAGACCAGAGCTAATTAGAGCATCAGTGCCTAATTTAGGCCCAGCGTCAGGGCTTCAGGTAGGGACAGAGTCTTAGCCTGACTTAGGGAGAGCGACAGGGCCTGAGTGATGCCTAGAGTCAGGGCCTTAGCTACGGACAGCGTCAAGGCATGACATAGGATCAACATAAGGGTCTCTGTAAGATCAGCATTAGAGTTTAGTTAAAGACATTATCAGGACCTCTGTGAGGGACAGCCTCAGGGCCTCACTTAGGGACAGTGTCAGGGCTAACTTTGGGAGAGTTTCAGGACCTTGGTAAGACATGGGTCAGGATATTAGCTCAGGATAATGTCAGGACTTTAGATATTGATGGTAGCAGCGCCTACGTTAGGGAAACTTTCAAGGCGATTAGTGTCAAGGCCTCATTTAGGACCAATTTTAGGGCTTTAGTTTGGACTAGCAACAAAGCCTTTGTTAAGTATCATGTCGGGGCCTACGTTAGGTGTAGTGTCAGGGCCATTGTTAGGGACAGTATCAGGGCCTGACTTAGGAGAAGTTCAGGGCCTTAGCCAGGGAAAGTGTCAGGGCCTTAGTTAGGGACATTATCAGGGCCAGAATTAGCAGTAGTGTCAAAAGTCCTTAGTGAGGAGAGTAAGGAGTAAGTCAGGACTCAGGCCCTGACACTGTTCTTAAATAAGGCCCTGACATTACCTGTAACACAGGTCCTGATCTGATTCCTATCATAGGCGCTGATGTTGGACTTAACTAAGGCCCTGACACTGGTCCTAACTAAAGCTGTGACACTACTCTTAACTCAGGCCCTGACACTGTCCCTAACAAAGCCTCTGACACTACTCCTAAATCAGGCACTGACACTGTCCCTAACTAAGGCCCTGACATACACCTAACTCAGGCCCTGACACTGTCTCTAACTAAGGCCCTGATACTACTCCAAACTCAGCACTGACACTGTCACTAACTAAGGCCCTGACACTATTCATAGCTCACGCC
Source organism: Balaenoptera physalus (assembly GCF_965194825.1). NCBI lineage: Eukaryota > Metazoa > Chordata > Mammalia > Artiodactyla > Balaenopteridae > Balaenoptera > Balaenoptera physalus. The sequence continues at coordinate 44,713 of NW_028124930.1, forward strand.
CTAACACAGCTCCTAAATCATGCCCTGACAATGTCCCTAACTAAGGCCCTGACACTATTCCTAACTCAGGCGCCGACACAATACTTAAAGAAGGCCCTGACGTTACTCCTAACTCAGGCCCTGAAAAGGTGCCTAACTAAGGCCGACACAACTCCTAACTCAGGCACTAACACTGTCCTAAATAAGGCCCTGAAACTATTCCCAACTGAGGCGCTGATACAATACCTAACGAAGGCACTGATGCTACTCCTAACTAAGGCCCTGACACTACTCCTATCTCAAGCAATGACACTGTCCCTAACTTAGACCCTGACTCTACTCCTGACTCAGGCACTGACACTGGCCCTAACTTAGGCCCTGACACTACTCCTAACTAAGCAACTGACACTGTCCCTAACTAAGGCCCGGACACTACTCCTTACTCAGGCACTGACAATGTCACTAACTAAGGCCGTGACACTACTCCCAAAATAGGCACTGAGACTGTCCCGAAATATGCCCTGACAGTACTCCGAACTCAGGCACTGACACTGTCCTTAACTAAGGCCCTGATACTACTTCCACCTCAGGCACTGACACTCTCCCTAAGTAAGCCCTGACATTACTCCCAATTCCGGCATTGACACTTTCGCTAACTAAGGCCCTGAAACTACTCACAACTCAGGCCCTTACACGGGTACTAACAACCAGTCTCAGTCTACTCCTAACTCAGGCCCTGGCACTGTCCGTAACTTAGTCTCTGGCACTATTCCTAACTCAGACACTGACGCTGTCCCTTAACTAAGGGTCTGACACTACTCCCAACTCAGACAGTGACACTCTCCCAAATTAAGGCCTTGACACTACTCTTAACTCAGGCCCTGACACAGTCTATAATAAAGACCCTGAAACTAATCCCAACTCAGGCCCTGGCACTGTCCGTAACTAAGGGCCTGACACTACTTCCATCTCAGCAACTGACACCATCCCTAACTATGGCCCTGACACTACTCCCAACTCAGGCACTGGCGCTGTCTCTAACTAAGGCACTGGCACTACTCCCAACTCAGGCACTGACACTCTCCCTAATTAAGGTCCTGACACTACTCCCAACACAGGCACTGACACTGTCCCTAACTAAGGCCCTGACACTACTCCTAACTCAGGCACTGACACTACCGTAAATAAGGCCCTGACTCCACTCCTAACTCAGGCACTGTCACTGTCACTAAATAAGGCCGTTACACTTCTCTTAACTCAAAAACTGACACTCTCCGTAACTAAGGCTTTGACACAATACTTAACTCATGCCCTGACACTGTCCTTAACTAAGACCCTGAGAGTACTCCCAACTCAGTCACTGACGCTGTTCCTAACTACGGCCCAGAGACTACTCCCAATTCAGGCCCTGACACTGTCCCTAACTAAGGCCCTGACACCACTCCCATCTCAGCCACTGACACTGTCCCTAACTAAGGCCCTGACATTACTCCCAACTTAGGCACTGTCACTGTCCCTAACTAAGGCCCTGACACTACTCCCATCTCAGCCACTGACACTGTCCCTAATGCCCTGACACTACTTCCAACTCAGGCCCTGACACTGTCCCTAACTAGGCCCTGACACTACTCCCAAACTAGGCACTGACACTGTCTCTAACTAAGGCCCTGACATAACTCCCTAACTCCGGCACTGACACTTTCTCTAACTAAGGCCCTGAAACTACTCACAACTCAGGCCCTGACAGTGTTCCTAACTACCGGTCTCAGACTCCTCCTAACTTAGGCCCTGACACTATTCCTAACACAGTCACTGACACTCTCCCTAACTAAGGTCTTGAGACTATTTCTAACTCAGACCCTGACACTGTCCCTAACTTAGGCCATGTCACTACTCCCAACTCAGGCACTGACGCTGTTCCTAACTAAGGGTCTGACACTACTCCAAACTGAGACACTGACACTCCTCCAAATTAAGGCCTTGACACTACTCTTAACTCAGGCCCTGACACTGTCCATAATAAAGACCCTGACAAAAATCCCAACTTAGGCACTGACAATGTCCGTAACTAAGGCCCTGACACTATTCCCATCTCAGCCACTGACACTGTCCCTAACTATGGCCCTGACACTACTCCCAACGCAAGCACTGGCGCTGTCCCTAACTAAGGCACTGGCACTACTCCCAACTCGTCCTGGCGCTGTCCCTAACTAAGGCTCTGACACATTGCCCAATTCAGGCAATGACAGTGTCCCTAACTGAGGCAATGATACTACTCCCAACTCAAGCACTAAGGCTCTGGATCATTGTGATGACAAGCGCCATGGAGCACTGTGATGACAAGGGCCATGGAGAATTGTGATGACGGGTCCTGGAGCATTGTGGTGACAAGGGCCATGGAGCATTTTGATGACAGGGGTCATGGGGCATTGTGATGAAAGTGGTCATGGAGCATTGTGATGAAAGTGGTCATGGAACATTGTGATAAAAGTGGTCATGTAGCATTGTGATGAAAAGTGCTATGGAGCATTGGGATGACAGGGGTCATGGAACATTGTGATGACCAATGCGTGGAGATTTGTGATGACGAGGACCATGGAGCATTGAGATTACAAGGATCATGCAGCATTGTGATGACAGGGGCCATGGAGCATTGTGATGAAAACGGACCTGGAGCATTGTGATGAAAGGGGTCACGGCTCATTGTGATGACAGGGGGCCTGGAACATTGTGATGACAGGGGTCACGGGGCATTGTGATGACAAGGGCCATGGAACATTTTGATGACAGTGGTCATATGGCATTTTGAATGACAGGGGCCATGAAACATTGTGATGACAAGAGTCATGGGGACTTGTGATGACAGGGGGCATGGAGCTTTGTGATTTCACAGGCATGTAGCATTTTAGACAAGGGTCATGGAGCATTGTGATGAAAGGGGTCATGGATCATTGTGATGATAAGGGCATGGAGCATTGTGATGACAATGGCATGTAGCATTGCGATGACAAAGGTCATGGAGCATTGTGATGACAGGGGTTATGGAGCATTATGATGACAAGGGCGTGGAGCATTGTGATGACAGTGGTCATGGAACATTGTGACGATAAGGGCATCGAGCCGGGTTAGGGACTGTCTAGCGGCCTTGGGACTAAATTCAGTGCCTGAATTAGGCACAGCATAAGGTCTTTAATTAGCATAAGAGGTAGGACATTAGCTCGGGACAGGGTTAGGGTAAAGGCTTGGAATCGTGTCAGGAAATGACCTAAGGATAGTGTGAGGACCTTTGTTACTGAGACTCTCAGGGACTTATTCAGAAGCAGTGTTAGGGCTTCAGGTAGGGACAACGTCAGGGCCTGACTTAAGGAGAGTGACAGGGCCTGAGTGAGGCCTAATGTCAGGCCCTTAGCTGGGGACCCTGTCAAGGAATGACTTAGGAGCAGCATCAGTGCCTTTGTTGGATCAGCTTTAGGTTCTTAGTTAAAGACATGACCGGAGCCCTAGTTAGTCACAGCGTCAAGGCCTCAGTTAGGGAAAGCTTCAGGGTCTGAGTTACAGACAGCCTCAGGGCTTCACTTAAAGACAGCGACAGGGCTTTCTTAGGGACAGTGTCAGGACCTTGGTTAGAAATGAGTCAGGATATTAACTCAGGAGAGTGTCAGGATTTTAGTTATTGCTGGCAGCAGGGCCTATATTAAGAACAGATTCCGGGCCTTTGTTAGATTCAGTGTCATGGCCTTAGTTAGGAGTAGTCAGGGCCTTAGTTAGGGAGAGCATTAGGGTTTCAGTTAGCATAAGATGCAGGAGATTATCTCGGGACAGAGTCAGGTTCCAGGCCAGAGATAGTGAAAGGAAATGACCAAGGGATAACGAGAAGACCTTAGTTATTGAGAGCATCAGGGCCTTAGTTAGCAGCAGCGTGAGCACCTTAATCAGGACCAGCGCCAGGGCTTGATGTATGGACAGCATCAGAGCCTAACTAAGGTACAGCAACAGGGCCTAAGTGAGGCCTATCTTTAGGGCCTGAGTAAGGGACAGTATCAGGGCATGACTTAGGAGCAGCATAAAGGCCTCTGTAAGATCAGCATTAGGGTCTTCGTTAAAGCTATTATCAGGGCCTCCGTTAGGGATAGCCTCAAGGCCTCACTCAGGGACAGCGTCAGGGCTTACTTTGGGAAAGTTTCAGGACCTTGGGAAGACATGGGTCAGGCTATTAGCTCAGGAGAATATCAGGTGTTCAGATATTGACGGCAGCAGGGCCTTAGTTAGAGGCAGTGTCAGGGCCTAAGTTAGGACTAGCATCAGAGCCTTTGTTAGGTACAGTGACAGTGACTGAGCTAGGTGTAGTGTCAGAGCCTTAGTTAGGGACAGTGTCAGGGCCTGCATTAGGACGAGCCTCCAGGCCTCAGTTAGGGACAGGTTCACGGCCTCGGACCTAAATTCAGGGCCTCATTTAGGGACAGAATCAGGGATTTAGCTAGCATAAGGGGATCTACAGCTGAAAGCAACCTGAACACCACCACAAGCAGATGCAGAAGTGAACCATGCACGCTCCTATGAAGGAATATTCCACAGCAGTTGAGTACATTTTGTTTAAAGTTAGTAACACTCTAAAAATTAGGTTTTGAAGAAAACTATATTCAGAAGATGAAAGAATCTCGTTCTAAAGAATCTCTTTAGCTAATCTCGACATTAGCTAAAGAGAAGGTTAGGTTAAGGTCTAGGGAGAGTGTCAGGAAATGACCTAGGGATAGTGTCAAGACCTTAGTTACTTAGCACATCAGGACCTAATTTAGGAGCAGTGAGTGTCAGAGCTTCGGGTAGGAAGAGCGTCAGAGCCTGACTTCGGGAGTGGGACAGGGCCTGAGTGAGGCCTAGCGTCAGGGCCTTAGCTAGAGACAGTGTCAGGGCATGACTTAGGAGCAGCATAAGAGCCACGGTAGGATCAGCCTCAGGGGCTACGTTAAAGATATTCTCAGGGCCTCTGTTAGGGACAGCCTCAAGGCCTCACTTAGAGACAGCATCAGGGCTTCCTTAGGGACAGTTTCAGGACCTTGGTAAGAGATGGGTCAGGAAATTAGCTCAGGATAGTGTCAGGACTTTAGATATTGACGGCAGCAGGGCCTTAGTTAGGGACAGTGTCAGGCCCTGAATTAGGACGAACATCGAGGCCTTAGGTACGGACAGGGTCACAGCCTCGAGAGTAATTTTAGGCCCTTAGTTAAGGACAGCAGCAGGGCTGTAGTTAGCATAAGAGGCACGACATTTGCTAGGGACAGGGTCAGGTTATGGTCTAGGCAGCGTGTCAGGAAAGGACCTAAGCATAGTGTCAAAACCTTAGTTCCTGAGAGTATCAGATCCTTATTTAGAACCAGTGTCAGGGCTTCAGGTAGGGACAGCATCAGAGCCTGACTTAGGGAGAGCGACAGGGCCTGAGTGAGGCCTAGCGTCAGGACCTTAGCTGAGGACACTGTCAGGGCATGACTTAGGAACAGAATCAGCGCCTCTGTTGGATCAGCCTTAGCGTCTTTGTTACAGATATGATCAGGGCCTGACTTAGTCACAGCTTCAAGGCCTCAGTTAGGGAAAGCTTCAGGGCCTGAGTTAGGGACAGCCTCAGTTCTTAACATAGGGACAGCGACAGGGCTTTCTTAGGGACAGTGTCAGGACCTTGGTTAGAAATATGTCAGGATATTAACTCAGGCTAGTGTCCAGTTTTTAGTTATTGCTGACAGCAGGGCCTATTTAGGGGCAAGTTCTGAGCCTTACTTAGAGACAGTGTCAGGGCCTGAGTTAGGACTAGCATCAGAGCCCTTGTAAAGTAGAGTGTCAGGGACTGAGTTAGGTGTAGTGTCAGGGCTTTAGTTAGGGACAGTGTCAGCGCCTCAGTTAGGATGAGCCTCCAACCTCAGTTAGGGACAGGTTGACGGCCTCGGGCCTAATTTCAGGCTCTTAGTTAGAGACAGCATCAGGGATTTAGTTAGCATAAGAGGCTCGACAGTAGCTAAAGACAAGTTTAGGTTAAGATCTAGGGATAGTGTCAGGAAATGACCTAGGGATACTGTCAAGACCAGAGCTAATTAGAGCATCAGTGCCTAATTTAGGCCCAGCGTCAGGGCTTCAGGTAGGGACAGAGTCTTAGCCTGACTTAGGGAGAGCGACAGGGCCTGAGTGATGCCTAGAGTCAGGGCCTTAGCTACGGACAGCGTCAAGGCATGACATAGGATCAACATAAGGGTCTCTGTAAGATCAGCATTAGAGTTTAGTTAAAGACATTATCAGGACCTCTGTGAGGGACAGCCTCAGGGCCTCACTTAGGGACAGTGTCAGGGCTAACTTTGGGAGAGTTTCAGGACCTTGGTAAGACATGGGTCAGGATATTAGCTCAGGATAATGTCAGGACTTTAGATATTGATGGTAGCAGCGCCTACGTTAGGGAAACTTTCAAGGCGATTAGTGTCAAGGCCTCATTTAGGACCAATTTTAGGGCTTTAGTTTGGACTAGCAACAAAGCCTTTGTTAAGTATCATGTCGGGGCCTACGTTAGGTGTAGTGTCAGGGCCATTGTTAGGGACAGTATCAGGGCCTGACTTAGGAGAAGTTCAGGGCCTTAGCCAGGGAAAGTGTCAGGGCCTTAGTTAGGGACATTATCAGGGCCAGAATTAGCAGTAGTGTCAAAAGTCCTTAGTGAGGAGAGTAAGGAGTAAGTCAGGACTCAGGCCCTGACACTGTTCTTAAATAAGGCCCTGACATTACCTGTAACACAGGTCCTGATCTGATTCCTATCATAGGCGCTGATGTTGGACTTAACTAAGGCCCTGACACTGGTCCTAACTAAAGCTGTGACACTACTCTTAACTCAGGCCCTGACACTGTCCCTAACAAAGCCTCTGACACTACTCCTAAATCAGGCACTGACACTGTCCCTAACTAAGGCCCTGACATACACCTAACTCAGGCCCTGACACTGTCTCTAACTAAGGCCCTGATACTACTCCAAACTCAGCACTGACACTGTCACTAACTAAGGCCCTGACACTATTCATAGCTCACGCCCTAACACAGCTCCTAAATCATGCCCTGACAATGTCCCTAACTAAGGCCCTGACACTATTCCTAACTCAGGCGCCGACACAATACTTAAAGAAGGCCCTGACGTTACTCCTAACTCAGGCCCTGAAAAGGTGCCTAACTAAGGCCGACACAACTCCTAACTCAGGCACTAACACTGTCCTAAATAAGGCCCTGAAACTATTCCCAACTGAGGCGCTGATACAATACCTAACGAAGGCACTGATGCTACTCCTAACTAAGGCCCTGACACTACTCCTATCTCAAGCAATGACACTGTCCCTAACTTAGACCCTGACTCTACTCCTGACTCAGGCACTGACACTGGCCCTAACTTAGGCCCTGACACTACTCCTAACTAAGCAACTGACACTGTCCCTAACTAAGGCCCGGACACTACTCCTTACTCAGGCACTGACAATGTCACTAACTAAGGCCGTGACACTACTCCCAAAATAGGCACTGAGACTGTCCCGAAATATGCCCTGACAGTACTCCGAACTCAGGCACTGACACTGTCCTTAACTAAGGCCCTGATACTACTTCCACCTCAGGCACTGACACTCTCCCTAAGTAAGCCCTGACATTACTCCCAATTCCGGCATTGACACTTTCGCTAACTAAGGCCCTGAAACTACTCACAACTCAGGCCCTTACACGGGTACTAACAACCAGTCTCAGTCTACTCCTAACTCAGGCCCTGGCACTGTCCGTAACTTAGTCTCTGGCACTATTCCTAACTCAGACACTGACGCTGTCCCTTAACTAAGGGTCTGACACTACTCCCAACTCAGACAGTGACACTCTCCCAAATTAAGGCCTTGACACTACTCTTAACTCAGGCCCTGACACAGTCTATAATAAAGACCCTGAAACTAATCCCAACTCAGGCCCTGGCACTGTCCGTAACTAAGGGCCTGACACTACTTCCATCTCAGCAACTGACACCATCCCTAACTATGGCCCTGACACTACTCCCAACTCAGGCACTGGCGCTGTCTCTAACTAAGGCACTGGCACTACTCCCAACTCAGGCACTGACACTCTCCCTAATTAAGGTCCTGACACTACTCCCAACACAGGCACTGACACTGTCCCTAACTAAGGCCCTGACACTACTCCTAACTCAGGCACTGACACTACCGTAAATAAGGCCCTGACTCCACTCCTAACTCAGGCACTGTCACTGTCACTAAATAAGGCCGTTACACTTCTCTTAACTCAAAAACTGACACTCTCCGTAACTAAGGCTTTGACACAATACTTAACTCATGCCCTGACACTGTCCTTAACTAAGACCCTGAGAGTACTCCCAACTCAGTCACTGACGCTGTTCCTAACTACGGCCCAGAGACTACTCCCAATTCAGGCCCTGACACTGTCCCTAACTAAGGCCCTGACACCACTCCCATCTCAGCCACTGACACTGTCCCTAACTAAGGCCCTGACATTACTCCCAACTTAGGCACTGTCACTGTCCCTAACTAAGGCCCTGACACTACTCCCATCTCAGCCACTGACACTGTCCCTAATGCCCTGACACTACTTCCAACTCAGGCCCTGACACTGTCCCTAACTAGGCCCTGACACTACTCCCAAACTAGGCACTGACACTGTCTCTAACTAAGGCCCTGACATAACTCCCTAACTCCGGCACTGACACTTTCTCTAACTAAGGCCCTGAAACTACTCACAACTCAGGCCCTGACAGTGTTCCTAACTACCGGTCTCAGACTCCTCCTAACTTAGGCCCTGACACTATTCCTAACACAGTCACTGACACTCTCCCTAACTAAGGTCTTGAGACTATTTCTAACTCAGACCCTGACACTGTCCCTAACTTAGGCCATGTCGCTACTCCCAACTCAGGCACTGACGCTGTTCCTAACTAAGGGTCTGACACTACTCCAAACTGAGACACTGACACTCCTCCAAATTAAGGCCTTGACACTACTCTTAACTCAGGCCCTGACACTGTCCATAATAAAGACCCTGACAAAAATCCCAACTTAGGCACTGACAATGTCCGTAACTCAGGCCCTGACACTATTCCCATCTCAGCCACTGACACTGTCCCTAACTATGGCCCTGACACTACTCCCAACGCAAGCACTGGCGCTGTCCCTAACTAAGGCACTGGCACTACTCCCAACTCGTCCTGGCGCTGTCCCTAACTAAGGCTCTGACACATTGCCCAATTCAGGCAATGACAGTGTCCCTAACTGAGGCAATGATACTACTCCCAACTCAAGCGCTAAGGCTCTGGATCATTGTGATGACAAGCGCCATGGAGCACTGTGATGACAAGGGCCATGGAGAATTGTGATGACGGGTCCTGGAGCATTGTGGTGACAAGGGCCATGGAGCATTTTGATGACAGGGGTCATGGGGCATTGTGATGAAAGTGGTCATGGAGCATTGTGATGAAAGTGGTCATGGAACATTGTGATAAAAGTGGTCATGTAGCATTGTGATGAAAAGTGCTATGGAGCATTGGGATGACAGGGGTCATGGAACATTGTGATGACCAATGCGTGGAGATTTGTGATGACGAGGACCATGGAGCATTGAGATTACAAGGATCATGCAGCATTGTGATGACAGGGGCCATGGAGCATTGTGATGAAAACGGACCTGGAGCATTGTGATGAAAGGGGTCACGGCTCATTGTGATGACAGGGGGCCTGGAACATTGTGATGACAGGGGTCACGGGGCATTGTGATGACAAGGGCCATGGAACATTTTGATGACAGTGGTCATATGGCATTTTGAATGACAGGGGCCATGAAACATTGTGATGACAAGAGTCATGGGGACTTGTGATGACAGGGGGCATGGAGCTTTGTGATTTCACAGGCATGTAGCATTTTAGACAAGGGTCATGGAGCATTGTGATGAAAGGGGTCATGGATCATTGTGATGATAAGGGCATGGAGCATTGTGATGACAATGGCATGTAGCATTGCGATGACAAAGGTCATGGAGCATTGTGATGACAGGGGTTATGGAGCATTATGATGACAAGGGCGTGGAGCATTGTGATGACAGTGGTCATGGAACATTGTGACGATAAGGGCATCGAGCCGGGTTAGGGACTGTCTAGCGGCCTTGGGACTAAATTCAGTGCCTGAATTAGGCACAGCATAAGGTCTTTAATTAGCATAAGAGGTAGGACATTAGCTCGGGACAGGGTTAGGGTAAAGGCTTGGAATCATGTCAGGAAATGACCTAAGGATAGTGTGAGGACCTTTGTTACTGAGACTCTCAGGGACTTATTCAGAAGCAGTGTTAGGGCTTCAGGTAGGGACAACGTCAGGGCCTGACTTAAGGAGAGTGACAGGGCCTGAGTGAGGCCTAATGTCAGGCCCTTAGCTGGGGACCCTGTCAAGGAATGACTTAGGAGCAGCATCAGTGCCTTTGTTGGATCAGCTTTAGGTTCTTAGTTAAAGACATGACCGGAGCCCTAGTTAGTCACAGCGTCAAGGCCTCAGTTAGGGAAAGCTTCAGGGTCTGAGTTACAGACAGCCTCAGGGCTTCACTTAAAGACAGCGACAGGGCTTTCTTAGGGACAGTGTCAGGACCTTGGTTAGAAATGAGTCAGGATATTAACTCAGGAGAGTGTCAGGATTTTAGTTATTGCTGGCAGCAGGGCCTATATTAAGAACAGATTCCGGGCCTTTGTTAGATTCAGTGTCATGGCCTTAGTTAGGAGTAGTCAGGGCCTTAGTTAGGGAGAGCATTAGGGTTTCAGTTAGCATAAGATGCAGGAGATTATCTCGGGACAGAGTCAGGTTCCAGGCCAGAGATAGTGAAAGGAAATGACCAAGGGATAACGAGAAGACCTTAGTTATTGAGAGCATCAGGGCCTTAGTTAGCAGCAGCGTGAGCACCTTAATCAGGACCAGCGCCAGGGCTTGATGTATGGACAGCATCAGAGCCTAACTAAGGTACAGCAACAGGGCCTAAGTGAGGCCTATCTTTAGGGCCTGAGTAAGGGACAGTATCAGGGCATGACTTAGGAGCAGCATAAAGGCCTCTGTAAGATCAGCATTAGGGTCTTCGTTAAAGCTATTATCAGGGCCTCCGTTAGGGATAGCCTCAAGGCCTCACTCAGGGACAGCGTCAGGGCTTACTTTGGGAAAGTTTCAGGACCTTGGGAAGACATGGGTCAGGCTATTAGCTCAGGAGAATATCAGGTGTTCAGATATTGACGGCAGCAGGGCCTTAGTTAGAGGCAGTGTCAGGGCCTAAGTTAGGACTAGCATCAGAGCCTTTGTTAGGTACAGTGACAGTGACTGAGCTAGGTGTAGTGTCAGAGCCTTAGTTAGGGACAGTGTCAGGGCCTGCATTAGGACGAGCCTCCAGGCCTCAGTTAGGGACAGGTTCACGGCCTCGGACCTAAATTCAGGGCCTCATTTAGGGACAGAATCAGGGATTTAGCTAGCATAAGGGGATCTACAGCTGAAAGCAACCTGAACACCACCACAAGCAGATGCAGAAGTGAACCATGCACGCTCCTATGAAGGAATATTCCACAGCAGTTGAGTACATTTTGTTTAAAGTTAGTAACACTCTAAAAATTAGGTTTTGAAGAAAACTATATTCAGAAGATGAAAGAATCTCGTTCTAAAGAATCTCTTTAGCTAATCTCGACATTAGCTAAAGAGAAGGTTAGGTTAAGGTCTAGGGAGAGTGTCAGGAAATGACCTAGGGATAGTGTCAAGACCTTAGTTACTTAGCACATCAGGACCTAATTTAGGAGCAGTGAGTGTCAGAGCTTCGGGTAGGAAGAGCGTCAGAGCCTGACTTCGGGAGTGGGACAGGGCCTGAGTGAGGCCTAGCGTCAGGGCCTTAGCTAGAGACAGTGTCAGGGCATGACTTAGGAGCAGCATAAGAGCCACGGTAGGATCAGCCTCAGGGGCTACGTTAAAGATATTCTCAGGGCCTCTGTTAGGGACAGCCTCAAGGCCTCACTTAGAGACAGCATCAGGGCTTCCTTAGGGACAGTTTCAGGACCTTGGTAAGAGATGGGTCAGGAAATTAGCTCAGGATAGTGTCAGGACTTTAGATATTGACGGCAGCAGGGCCTTAGTTAGGGACAGTGTCAGGCCCTGAATTAGGACGAACATCGAGGCCTTAGGTACGGACAGGGTCACAGCCTCGAGAGTAATTTTAGGCCCTTAGTTAAGGACAGCAGCAGGGCTGTAGTTAGCATAAGAGGCACGACATTTGCTAGGGACAGGGTCAGGTTATGGTCTAGGCAGCGTGTCAGGAAAGGACCTAAGCATAGTGTCAAAACCTTAGTTCCTGAGAGTATCAGATCCTTATTTAGAACCAGTGTCAGGGCTTCAGGTAGGGACAGCATCAGAGCCTGACTTAGGGAGAGCGACAGGGCCTGAGTGAGGCCTAGCGTCAGGACCTTAGCTGAGGACACTGTCAGGGCATGACTTAGGAACAGAATCAGCGCCTCTGTTGGATCAGCCTTAGCGTCTTTGTTACAGATATGATCAGGGCCTGACTTAGTCACAGCTTCAAGGCCTCAGTTAGGGAAAGCTTCAGGGCCTGAGTTAGGGACAGCCTCAGTTCTTAACATAGGGACAGCGACAGGGCTTTCTTAGGGACAGTGTCAGGACCTTGGTTAGAAATATGTCAGGATATTAACTCAGGCTAGTGTCCAGTTTTTAGTTATTGCTGACAGCAGGGCCTATTTAGGGGCAAGTTCTGAGCCTTACTTAGAGACAGTGTCAGGGCCTGAGTTAGGACTAGCATCAGAGCCCTTGTAAAGTAGAGTGTCAGGGACTGAGTTAGGTGTAGTGTCAGGGCTTTAGTTAGGGACAGTGTCAGCGCCTCAGTTAGGATGAGCCTCCAACCTCAGTTAGGGACAGGTTGACGGCCTCGGGCCTAATTTCAGGCTCTTAGTTAGAGACAGCATCAGGGATTTAGTTAGCATAAGAGGCTCGACAGTAGCTAAAGACAAGTTTAGGTTAAGATCTAGGGATAGTGTCAGGAAATGACCTAGGGATACTGTCAAGACCAGAGCTAATTAGAGCATCAGTGCCTAATTTAGGCCCAGCGTCAGGGCTTCAGGTAGGGACAGAGTCTTAGCCTGACTTAGGGAGAGCGACAGGGCCTGAGTGATGCCTAGAGTCAGGGCCTTAGCTACGGACAGCGTCAAGGCATGACATAGGATCAACATAAGGGTCTCTGTAAGATCAGCATTAGAGTTTAGTTAAAGACATTATCAGGACCTCTGTGAGGGACAGCCTCAGGGCCTCACTTAGGGACAGTGTCAGGGCTAACTTTGGGAGAGTTTCAGGACCTTGGTAAGACATGGGTCAGGATATTAGCTCAGGATAATGTCAGGACTTTAGATATTGATGGTAGCAGCGCCTACGTTAGGGAAACTTTCAAGGCGATTAGTGTCAAGGCCTCATTTAGGACCAATTTTAGGGCTTTAGTTTGGACTAGCAACAAAGCCTTTGTTAAGTATCATGTCGGGGCCTACGTTAGGTGTAGTGTCAGGGCCATTGTTAGGGACAGTATCAGGGCCTGACTTAGGAGAAGTTCAGGGCCTTAGCCAGGGAAAGTGTCAGGGCCTTAGTTAGGGACATTATCAGGGCCAGAATTAGCAGTAGTGTCAAAAGTCCTTAGTGAGGAGAGTAAGGAGTAAGTCAGGACTCAGGCCCTGACACTGTTCTTAAATAAGGCCCTGACATTACCTGTAACACAGGTCCTGATCTGATTCCTATCATAGGCGCTGATGTTGGACTTAACTAAGGCCCTGACACTGGTCCTAACTAAAGCTGTGACACTACTCTTAACTCAGGCCCTGACACTGTCCCTAACAAAGCCTCTGACACTACTCCTAAATCAGGCACTGACACTGTCCCTAACTAAGGCCCTGACATACACCTAACTCAGGCCCTGACACTGTCTCTAACTAAGGCCCTGATACTACTCCAAACTCAGCACTGACACTGTCACTAACTAAGGCCCTGACACTATTCATAGCTCACGCCCTAACACAGCTCCTAAATCATGCCCTGACAATGTCCCTAACTAAGGCCCTGACACTATTCCTAACTCAGGCGCCGACACAATACTTAAAGAAGGCCCTGACGTTACTCCTAACTCAGGCCCTGAAAAGGTGCCTAACTAAGGCCGACACAACTCCTAACTCAGGCACTAACACTGTCCTAAATAAGGCCCTGAAACTATTCCCAACTGAGGCGCTGATACAATACCTAACGAAGGCACTGATGCTACTCCTAACTAAGGCCCTGACACTACTCCTATCTCAAGCAATGACACTGTCCCTAACTTAGACCCTGACTCTACTCCTGACTCAGGCACTGACACTGGCCCTAACTTAGGCCCTGACACTACTCCTAACTAAGCAACTGACACTGTCCCTAACTAAGGCCCGGACACTACTCCTTACTCAGGCACTGACAATGTCACTAACTAAGGCCGTGACACTACTCCCAAAATAGGCACTGAGACTGTCCCGAAATATGCCCTGACAGTACTCCGAACTCAGGCACTGACACTGTCCTTAACTAAGGCCCTGATACTACTTCCACCTCAGGCACTGACACTCTCCCTAAGTAAGCCCTGACATTACTCCCAATTCCGGCATTGACACTTTCGCTAACTAAGGCCCTGAAACTACTCACAACTCAGGCCCTTACACGGGTACTAACAACCAGTCTCAGTCTACTCCTAACTCAGGCCCTGGCACTGTCCGTAACTTAGTCTCTGGCACTATTCCTAACTCAGACACTGACGCTGTCCCTTAACTAAGGGTCTGACACTACTCCCAACTCAGACAGTGACACTCTCCCAAATTAAGGCCTTGACACTACTCTTAACTCAGGCCCTGACACAGTCTATAATAAAGACCCTGAAACTAATCCCAACTCAGGCCCTGGCACTGTCCGTAACTAAGGGCCTGACACTACTTCCATCTCAGCAACTGACACCATCCCTAACTATGGCCCTGACACTACTCCCAACTCAGGCACTGGCGCTGTCTCTAACTAAGGCACTGGCACTACTCCCAACTCAGGCACTGACACTCTCCCTAATTAAGGTCCTGACACTACTCCCAACACAGGCACTGACACTGTCCCTAACTAAGGCCCTGACACTACTCCTAACTCAGGCACTGACACTACCGTAAATAAGGCCCTGACTCCACTCCTAACTCAGGCACTGTCACTGTCACTAAATAAGGCCGTTACACTTCTCTTAACTCAAAAACTGACACTCTCCGTAACTAAGGCTTTGACACAATACTTAACTCATGCCCTGACACTGTCCTTAACTAAGACCCTGAGAGTACTCCCAACTCAGTCACTGACGCTGTTCCTAACTACGGCCCAGAGACTACTCCCAATTCAGGCCCTGACACTGTCCCTAACTAAGGCCCTGACACCACTCCCATCTCAGCCACTGACACTGTCCCTAACTAAGGCCCTGACATTACTCCCAACTTAGGCACTGTCACTGTCCCTAACTAAGGCCCTGACACTACTCCCATCTCAGCCACTGACACTGTCCCTAATGCCCTGACACTACTTCCAACTCAGGCCCTGACACTGTCCCTAACTAGGCCCTGACACTACTCCCAAACTAGGCACTGACACTGTCTCTAACTAAGGCCCTGACATAACTCCCTAACTCCGGCACTGACACTTTCTCTAACTAAGGCCCTGAAACTACTCACAACTCAGGCCCTGACAGTGTTCCTAACTACCGGTCTCAGACTCCTCCTAACTTAGGCCCTGACACTATTCCTAACACAGTCACTGACACTCTCCCTAACTAAGGTCTTGAGACTATTTCTAACTCAGACCCTGACACTGTCCCTAACTTAGGCCATGTCACTACTCCCAACTCAGGCACTGACGCTGTTCCTAACTAAGGGTCTGACACTACTCCAAACTGAGACACTGACACTCCTCCAAATTAAGGCCTTGACACTACTCTTAACTCAGGCCCTGACACTGTCCATAATAAAGACCCTGACAAAAATCCCAACTTAGGCACTGACAATGTCCGTAACTAAGGCCCTGACACTATTCCCATCTCAGCCACTGACACTGTCCCTAACTATGGCCCTGACACTACTCCCAACGCAAGCACTGGCGCTGTCCCTAACTAAGGCACTGGCACTACTCCCAACTCGTCCTGGCGCTGTCCCTAACTAAGGCTCTGACACATTGCCCAATTCAGGCAATGACAGTGTCCCTAACTGAGGCAATGATACTACTCCCAACTCAAGCACTAAGGCTCTGGATCATTGTGATGACAAGCGCCATGGAGCACTGTGATGACAAGGGCCATGGAGAATTGTGATGACGGGTCCTGGAGCATTGTGGTGACAAGGGCCATGGAGCATTTTGATGACAGGGGTCATGGGGCATTGTGATGAAAGTGGTCATGGAACATTGTGATAAAAGTGGTCATGTAGCATTGTGATGAAAAGTGCTATGGAGCATTGGGATGACAGGGGTCATGGAACATTGTGATGACCAATGCGTGGAGATTTGTGATGACGAGGACCATGGAGCATTGAGATTACAAGGATCATGCAGCATTGTGATGACAGGGGCCATGGAGCATTGTGATGAAAACGGACCTGGAGCATTGTGATGAAAGGGGTCACGGCTCATTGTGATGACAGGGGGCCTGGAACATTGTGATGACAGGGGTCACGGGGCATTGTGATGACAAGGGCCATGGAACATTTTGATGACAGTGGTCATATGGCATTTTGAATGACAGGGGCCATGAAACATTGTGATGACAAGAGTCATGGGGACTTGTGATGACAGGGGGCATGGAGCTTTGTGATTTCACAGGCATGTAGCATTTTAGACAAGGGTCATGGAGCATTGTGATGAAAGGGGTCATGGATCATTGTGATGATAAGGGCATGGAGCATTGTGATGACAATGGCATGTAGCATTGCGATGACAAAGGTCATGGAGCATTGTGATGACAGGGGTTATGGAGCATTATGATGACAAGGGCGTGGAGCATTGTGATGACAGTGGTCATGGAACATTGTGACGATAAGGGCATCGAGCCGGGTTAGGGACTGTCTAGCGGCCTTGGGACTAAATTCAGTGCCTGAATTAGGCACAGCATAAGGTCTTTAATTAGCATAAGAGGTAGGACATTAGCTCGGGACAGGGTTAGGGTAAAGGCTTGGAATCGTGTCAGGAAATGACCTAAGGATAGTGTGAGGACCTTTGTTACTGAGACTCTCAGGGACTTATTCAGAAGCAGTGTTAGGGCTTCAGGTAGGGACAACGTCAGGGCCTGACTTAAGGAGAGTGACAGGGCCTGAGTGAGGCCTAATGTCAGGCCCTTAGCTGGGGACCCTGTCAAGGAATGACTTAGGAGCAGCATCAGTGCCTTTGTTGGATCAGCTTTAGGTTCTTAGTTAAAGACATGACCGGAGCCCTAGTTAGTCACAGCGTCAAGGCCTCAGTTAGGGAAAGCTTCAGGGTCTGAGTTACAGACAGCCTCAGGGCTTCACTTAAAGACAGCGACAGGGCTTTCTTAGGGACAGTGTCAGGACCTTGGTTAGAAATGAGTCAGGATATTAACTCAGGAGAGTGTCAGGATTTTAGTTATTGCTGGCAGCAGGGCCTATATTAAGAACAGATTCCGGGCCTTTGTTAGATTCAGTGTCATGGCCTTAGTTAGGAGTAGTCAGGGCCTTAGTTAGGGAGAGCATTAGGGTTTCAGTTAGCATAAGATGCAGGAGATTATCTCGGGACAGAGTCAGGTTCCAGGCCAGAGATAGTGAAAGGAAATGACCAAGGGATAACGAGAAGACCTTAGTTATTGAGAGCATCAGGGCCTTAGTTAGCAGCAGCGTGAGCACCTTAATCAGGACCAGCGCCAGGGCTTGATGTATGGACAGCATCAGAGCCTAACTAAGGTACAGCAACAGGGCCTAAGTGAGGCCTATCTTTAGGGCCTGAGTAAGGGACAGTATCAGGGCATGACTTAGGAGCAGCATAAAGGCCTCTGTAAGATCAGCATTAGGGTCTTCGTTAAAGCTATTATCAGGGCCTCCGTTAGGGATAGCCTCAAGGCCTCACTCAGGGACAGCGTCAGGGCTTACTTTGGGAAAGTTTCAGGACCTTGGGAAGACATGGGTCAGGCTATTAGCTCAGGAGAATATCAGGTGTTCAGATATTGACGGCAGCAGGGCCTTAGTTAGAGGCAGTGTCAGGGCCTAAGTTAGGACTAGCATCAGAGCCTTTGTTAGGTACAGTGACAGTGACTGAGCTAGGTGTAGTGTCAGAGCCTTAGTTAGGGACAGTGTCAGGGCCTGCATTAGGACGAGCCTCCAGGCCTCAGTTAGGGACAGGTTCACGGCCTCGGACCTAAATTCAGGGCCTCATTTAGGGACAGAATCAGGGATTTAGCTAGCATAAGGGGATCTACAGCTGAAAGCAACCTGAACACCACCACAAGCAGATGCAGAAGTGAACCATGCACGCTCCTATGAAGGAATATTCCACAGCAGTTGAGTACATTTTGTTTAAAGTTAGTAACACTCTAAAAATTAGGTTTTGAAGAAAACTATATTCAGAAGATGAAAGAATCTCGTTCTAAAGAATCTCTTTAGCTAATCTCGACATTAGCTAAAGAGAAGGTTAGGTTAAGGTCTAGGGAGAGTGTCAGGAAATGACCTAGGGATAGTGTCAAGACCTTAGTTACTTAGCACATCAGGACCTAATTTAGGAGCAGTGAGTGTCAGAGCTTCGGGTAGGAAGAGCGTCAGAGCCTGACTTCGGGAGTGGGACAGGGCCTGAGTGAGGCCTAGCGTCAGGGCCTTAGCTAGAGACAGTGTCAGGGCATGACTTAGGAGCAGCATAAGAGCCACGGTAGGATCAGCCTCAGGGGCTACGTTAAAGATATTCTCAGGGCCTCTGTTAGGGACAGCCTCAAGGCCTCACTTAGAGACAGCATCAGGGCTTCCTTAGGGACAGTTTCAGGACCTTGGTAAGAGATGGGTCAGGAAATTAGCTCAGGATAGTGTCAGGACTTTAGATATTGACGGCAGCAGGGCCTTAGTTAGGGACAGTGTCAGGCCCTGAATTAGGACGAACATCGAGGCCTTAGGTACGGACAGGGTCACAGCCTCGAGAGTAATTTTAGGCCCTTAGTTAAGGACAGCAGCAGGGCTGTAGTTAGCATAAGAGGCACGACATTTGCTAGGGACAGGGTCAGGTTATGGTCTAGGCAGCGTGTCAGGAAAGGACCTAAGCATAGTGTCAAAACCTTAGTTCCTGAGAGTATCAGATCCTTATTTAGAACCAGTGTCAGGGCTTCAGGTAGGGACAGCATCAGAGCCTGACTTAGGGAGAGCGACAGGGCCTGAGTGAGGCCTAGCGTCAGGACCTTAGCTGAGGACACTGTCAGGGCATGACTTAGGAACAGAATCAGCGCCTCTGTTGGATCAGCCTTAGCGTCTTTGTTACAGATATGATCAGGGCCTGACTTAGTCACAGCTTCAAGGCCTCAGTTAGGGAAAGCTTCAGGGCCTGAGTTAGGGACAGCCTCAGTTCTTAACATAGGGACAGCGACAGGGCTTTCTTAGGGACAGTGTCAGGACCTTGGTTAGAAATATGTCAGGATATTAACTCAGGCTAGTGTCCAGTTTTTAGTTATTGCTGACAGCAGGGCCTATTTAGGGGCAAGTTCTGAGCCTTACTTAGAGACAGTGTCAGGGCCTGAGTTAGGACTAGCATCAGAGCCCTTGTAAAGTAGAGTGTCAGGGACTGAGTTAGGTGTAGTGTCAGGGCTTTAGTTAGGGACAGTGTCAGCGCCTCAGTTAGGATGAGCCTCCAACCTCAGTTAGGGACAGGTTGACGGCCTCGGGCCTAATTTCAGGCTCTTAGTTAGAGACAGCATCAGGGATTTAGTTAGCATAAGAGGCTCGACAGTAGCTAAAGACAAGTTTAGGTTAAGATCTAGGGATAGTGTCAGGAAATGACCTAGGGATACTGTCAAGACCAGAGCTAATTAGAGCATCAGTGCCTAATTTAGGCCCAGCGTCAGGGCTTCAGGTAGGGACAGAGTCTTAGCCTGACTTAGGGAGAGCGACAGGGCCTGAGTGATGCCTAGAGTCAGGGCCTTAGCTACGGACAGCGTCAAGGCATGACATAGGATCAACATAAGGGTCTCTGTAAGATCAGCATTAGAGTTTAGTTAAAGACATTATCAGGACCTCTGTGAGGGACAGCCTCAGGGCCTCACTTAGGGACAGTGTCAGGGCTAACTTTGGGAGAGTTTCAGGACCTTGGTAAGACATGGGTCAGGATATTAGCTCAGGATAATGTCAGGACTTTAGATATTGATGGTAGCAGCGCCTACGTTAGGGAAACTTTCAAGGCGATTAGTGTCAAGGCCTCATTTAGGACCAATTTTAGGGCTTTAGTTTGGACTAGCAACAAAGCCTTTGTTAAGTATCATGTCGGGGCCTACGTTAGGTGTAGTGTCAGGGCCATTGTTAGGGACAGTATCAGGGCCTGACTTAGGAGAAGTTCAGGGCCTTAGCCAGGGAAAGTGTCAGGGCCTTAGTTAGGGACATTATCAGGGCCAGAATTAGCAGTAGTGTCAAAAGTCCTTAGTGAGGAGAGTAAGGAGTAAGTCAGGACTCAGGCCCTGACACTGTTCTTAAATAAGGCCCTGACATTACCTGTAACACAGGTCCTGATCTGATTCCTATCATAGGCGCTGATGTTGGACTTAACTAAGGCCCTGACACTGGTCCTAACTAAAGCTGTGACACTACTCTTAACTCAGGCCCTGACACTGTCCCTAACAAAGCCTCTGACACTACTCCTAAATCAGGCACTGACACTGTCCCTAACTAAGGCCCTGACATACACCTAACTCAGGCCCTGACACTGTCTCTAACTAAGGCCCTGATACTACTCCAAACTCAGCACTGACACTGTCACTAACTAAGGCCCTGACACTATTCATAGCTCACGCCCTAACACAGCTCCTAAATCATGCCCTGACAATGTCCCTAACTAAGGCCCTGACACTATTCCTAACTCAGGCGCTGACACAATACTTAAAGAAGGCCCTGACGTTACTCCTAACTCAGGCCCTGAAAAGGTGCCTAACTAAGGCCGACACAACTCCTAACTCAGGCACTAACACTGTCCTAAATAAGGCCCTGAAACTATTCCCAACTGAGGCGCTGATACAATACCTAACGAAGGCACTGATGCTACTCCTAACTAAGGCCCTGACACTACTCCTATCTCAAGCAATGACACTGTCCCTAACTTAGACCCTGACTCTACTCCTGACTCAGGCACTGACACTGGCCCTAACTTAGGCCCTGACACTACTCCTAACTAAGCAACTGACACTGTCCCTAACTAAGGCCCGGACACTACTCCTTACTCAGGCACTGACAATGTCACTAACTAAGGCCGTGACACTACTCCCAAAATAGGCACTGAGACTGTCCCGAAATATGCCCTGACAGTACTCCGAACTCAGGCACTGACACTGTCCTTAACTAAGGCCCTGATACTACTTCCACCTCAGGCACTGACACTCTCCCTAAGTAAGCCCTGACATTACTCCCAATTCCGGCATTGACACTTTCGCTAACTAAGGCCCTGAAACTACTCACAACTCAGGCCCTTACACGGGTACTAACAACCAGTCTCAGTCTACTCCTAACTCAGGCCCTGGCACTGTCCGTAACTTAGTCTCTGGCACTATTCCTAACTCAGACACTGACGCTGTCCCTTAACTAAGGGTCTGACACTACTCCCAACTCAGACAGTGACACTCTCCCAAATTAAGGCCTTGACACTACTCTTAACTCAGGCCCTGACACAGTCTATAATAAAGACCCTGAAACTAATCCCAACTCAGGCCCTGGCACTGTCCGTAACTAAGGGCCTGACACTACTTCCATCTCAGCAACTGACACCATCCCTAACTATGGCCCTGACACTACTCCCAACTCAGGCACTGGCGCTGTCTCTAACTAAGGCACTGGCACTACTCCCAACTCAGGCACTGACACTGTCCCTAACTAAGGCCCTGACACTACTCCTAACTCAGGCACTGACACTACCGTAAATAAGGCCCTGACTCCACTCCTAACTCAGGCACTGTCACTGTCACTAAATAAGGCCGTTACACTTCTCTTAACTCAAAAACTGACACTCTCCGTAACTAAGGCTTTGACACAATACTTAACTCATGCCCTGACACTGTCCTTAACTAAGACCCTGAGAGTACTCCCAACTCAGTCACTGACGCTGTTCCTAACTACGGCCCAGAGACTACTCCCAATTCAGGCCCTGACACTGTCCCTAACTAAGGCCCTGACACCACTCCCATCTCAGCCACTGACACTGTCCCTAACTAAGGCCCTGACATTACTCCCAACTTAGGCACTGTCACTGTCCCTAACTAAGGCCCTGACACTACTCCCATCTCAGCCACTGACACTGTCCCTAATGCCCTGACACTACTTCCAACTCAGGCCCTGACACTGTCCCTAACTAGGCCCTGACACTACTCCCAAACTAGGCACTGACACTGTCTCTAACTAAGGCCCTGACATAACTCCCTAACTCCGGCACTGACACTTTCTCTAACTAAGGCCCTGAAACTACTCACAACTCAGGCCCTGACAGTGTTCCTAACTACCGGTCTCAGACTCCTCCTAACTTAGGCCCTGACACTATTCCTAACACAGTCACTGACACTCTCCCTAACTAAGGTCTTGAGACTATTTCTAACTCAGACCCTGACACTGTCCCTAACTTAGGCCATGTCACTACTCCCAACTCAGGCACTGACGCTGTTCCTAACTAAGGGTCTGACACTACTCCAAACTGAGACACTGACACTCCTCCAAATTAAGGCCTTGACACTACTCTTAACTCAGGCCCTGACACTGTCCATAATAAAGACCCTGACAAAAATCCCAACTTAGGCACTGACAATGTCCGTAACTAAGGCCCTGACACTATTCCCATCTCAGCCACTGACACTGTCCCTAACTATGGCCCTGACACTACTCCCAACGCAAGCACTGGCGCTGTCCCTAACTAAGGCACTGGCACTACTCCCAACTCGTCCTGGCGCTGTCCCTAACTAAGGCTCTGACACATTGCCCAATTCAGGCAATGACAGTGTCCCTAACTGAGGCAATGATACTACTCCCAACTCAAGCACTAAGGCTCTGGATCATTGTGATGACAAGCGCCATGGAGCACTGTGATGACAAGGGCCATGGAGAATTGTGATGACGGGTCCTGGAGCATTGTGGTGACAAGGGCCATGGAGCATTTTGATGACAGGGGTCATGGGGCATTGTGATGAAAGTGGTCATGGAGCATTGTGATGAAAGTGGTCATGGAACATTGTGATAAAAGTGGTCATGTAGCATTGTGATGAAAAGTGCTATGGAGCATTGGGATGACAGGGGTCATGGAACATTGTGATGACCAATGCGTGGAGATTTGTGATGACGAGGACCATGGAGCATTGAGATTACAAGGATCATGCAGCATTGTGATGACAGGGGCCATGGAGCATTGTGATGAAAACGGACCTGGAGCATTGTGATGAAAGGGGTCACGGCTCATTGTGATGACAGGGGGCCTGGAACATTGTGATGACAGGGGTCACGGGGCATTGTGATGACAAGGGCCATGGAACATTTTGATGACAGTGGTCATATGGCATTTTGAATGACAGGGGCCATGAAACATTGTGATGACAAGAGTCATGGGGACTTGTGATGACAGGGGGCATGGAGCTTTGTGATTTCACAGGCATGTAGCATTTTAGACAAGGGTCATGGAGCATTGTGATGAAAGGGGTCATGGATCATTGTGATGATAAGGGCATGGAGCATTGTGATGACAATGGCATGTAGCATTGCGATGACAAAGGTCATGGAGCATTGTGATGACAGGGGTTATGGAGCATTATGATGACAAGGGCGTGGAGCATTGTGATGACAGTGGTCATGGAACATTGTGACGATAAGGGCATCGAGCCGGGTTAGGGACTGTCTAGCGGCCTTGGGACTAAATTCAGTGCCTGAATTAGGCACAGCATAAGGTCTTTAATTAGCATAAGAGGTAGGACATTAGCTCGGGACAGGGTTAGGGTAAAGGCTTGGAATCGTGTCAGGAAATGACCTAAGGATAGTGTGAGGACCTTTGTTACTGAGACTCTCAGGGACTTATTCAGAAGCAGTGTTAGGGCTTCAGGTAGGGACAACGTCAGGGCCTGACTTAAGGAGATTGACAGGGCCTGAGTGAGGCCTAATGTCAGGCCCTTAGCTGGGGACCCTGTCAAGGAATGACTTAGGAGCAGCATCAGTGCCTTTGTTGGATCAGCTTTAGGTTCTTAGTTAAAGACATGACCGGAGCCCTAGTTAGTCACAGCGTCAAGGCCTCAGTTAGGGAAAGCTTCAGGGTCTGAGTTACAGACAGCCTCAGGGCTTCACTTAAAGACAGCGACAGGGCTTTCTTAGGGACAGTGTCAGGACCTTGGTTAGAAATGAGTCAGGATATTAACTCAGGAGAGTGTCAGGATTTTAGTTATTGCTGGCAGCAGGGCCTATATTAAGAACAGATTCCGGGCCTTTGTTAGATTCAGTGTCATGGCCTTAGTTAGGAGTAGTCAGGGCCTTAGTTAGGGAGAGCATTAGGGTTTCAGTTAGCATAAGATGCAGGAGATTATCTCGGGACAGAGTCAGGTTCCAGGCCAGAGATAGTGAAAGGAAATGACCAAGGGATAACGAGAAGACCTTAGTTATTGAGAGCATCAGGGCCTTAGTTAGCAGCAGCGTGAGCACCTTAATCAGGACCAGCGCCAGGGCTTGATGTATGGACAGCATCAGAGCCTAACTAAGGTACAGCAACAGGGCCTAAGTGAGGCCTATCTTTAGGGCCTGAGTAAGGGACAGTATCAGGGCATGACTTAGGAGCAGCATAAAGGCCTCTGTAAGATCAGCATTAGGGTCTTCGTTAAAGCTATTATCAGGGCCTCCGTTAGGGATAGCCTCAAGGCCTCACTCAGGGACAGCGTCAGGGCTTACTTTGGGAAAGTTTCAGGACCTTGGGAAGACATGGGTCAGGCTATTAGCTCAGGAGAATATCAGGTGTTCAGATATTGACGGCAGCAGGGCCTTAGTTAGAGGCAGTGTCAGGGCCTAAGTTAGGACTAGCATCAGAGCCTTTGTTAGGTACAGTGACAGTGACTGAGCTAGGTGTAGTGTCAGAGCCTTAGTTAGGGACAGTGTCAGGGCCTGCATTAGGACGAGCCTCCAGGCCTCAGTTAGGGACAGGTTCACGGCCTCGGACCTAAATTCAGGGCCTCATTTAGGGACAGAATCAGGGATTTAGCTAGCATAAGGGGATCTACAGCTGAAAGCAACCTGAACACCACCACAAGCAGATGCAGAAGTGAACCATGCACGCTCCTATGAAGGAATATTCCACAGCAGTTGAGTACATTTTGTTTAAAGTTAGTAACACTCTAAAAATTAGGTTTTGAAGAAAACTATATTCACAAGATGAAAGAATCTCGTTCTAAAGAATCTCTTTAGCTAATCTCGACATTAGCTAAAGAGAAGGTTAGGTTAAGGTCTAGGGAGAGTGTCAGGAAATGACCTAGGGATAGTGTCAAGACCTTAGTTACTTAGCACATCAGGACCTAATTTAGGAGCAGTGAGTGTCAGAGCTTCGGGTAGGAAGAGCGTCAGAGCCTGACTTCGGGAGTGGGACAGGGCCTGAGTGAGGCCTAGCGTCAGGGCCTTAGCTAGAGACAGTGTCAGGGCATGACTTAGGAGCAGCATAAGAGCCACGGTAGGATCAGCCTCAGGGGCTACGTTAAAGATATTCTCAGGGCCTCTGTTAGGGACAGCCTCAAGGCCTCACTTAGAGACAGCATCAGGGCTTCCTTAGGGACAGTTTCAGGACCTTGGTAAGAGATGGGTCAGGAAATTAGCTCAGGATAGTGTCAGGACTTTAGATATTGACGGCAGCAGGGCCTTAGTTAGGGACAGTGTCAGGCCCTGAATTAGGACGAACATCGAGGCCTTAGGTACGGACAGGGTCACAGCCTCGAGAGTAATTTTAGGCCCTTAGTTAAGGACAGCAGCAGGGCTGTAGTTAGCATAAGAGGCACGACATTTGCTAGGGACAGGGTCAGGTTATGGTCTAGGCAGCGTGTCAGGAAAGGACCTAAGCATAGTGTCAAAACCTTAGTTCCTGAGAGTATCAGATCCTTATTTAGAACCAGTGTCAGGGCTTCAGGTAGGGACAGCATCAGAGCCTGACTTAGGGAGAGCGACAGGGCCTGAGTGAGGCCTAGCGTCAGGACCTTAGCTGAGGACACTGTCAGGGCATGACTTAGGAACAGAATCAGCGCCTCTGTTGGATCAGCCTTAGCGTCTTTGTTACAGATATGATCAGGGCCTGACTTAGTCACAGCTTCAAGGCCTCAGTTAGGGAAAGCTTCAGGGCCTGAGTTAGGGACAGCCTCAGTTCTTAACATAGGGACAGCGACAGGGCTTTCTTAGGGACAGTGTCAGGACCTTGGTTAGAAATATGTCAGGATATTAACTCAGGCTAGTGTCCAGTTTTTAGTTATTGCTGACAGCAGGGCCTATTTAGGGGCAAGTTCTGAGCCTTACTTAGAGACAGTGTCAGGGCCTGAGTTAGGACTAGCATCAGAGCCCTTGTAAAGTAGAGTGTCAGGGACTGAGTTAGGTGTAGTGTCAGGGCTTTAGTTAGGGACAGTGTCAGCGCCTCAGTTAGGATGAGCCTCCAACCTCAGTTAGGGACAGGTTGACGGCCTCGGGCCTAATTTCAGGCTCTTAGTTAGAGACAGCATCAGGGATTTAGTTAGCATAAGAGGCTCGACAGTAGCTAAAGACAAGTTTAGGTTAAGATCTAGGGATAGTGTCAGGAAATGACCTAGGGATACTGTCAAGACCAGAGCTAATTAGAGCATCAGTGCCTAATTTAGGCCCAGCGTCAGGGCTTCAGGTAGGGACAGAGTCTTAGCCTGACTTAGGGAGAGCGACAGGGCCTGAGTGATGCCTAGAGTCAGGGCCTTAGCTACGGACAGCGTCAAGGCATGACATAGGATCAACATAAGGGTCTCTGTAAGATCAGCATTAGAGTTTAGTTAAAGACATTATCAGGACCTCTGTGAGGGACAGCCTCAGGGCCTCACTTAGGGACAGTGTCAGGGCTAACTTTGGGAGAGTTTCAGGACCTTGGTAAGACATGGGTCAGGATATTAGCTCAGGATAATGTCAGGACTTTAGATATTGATGGTAGCAGCGCCTACGTTAGGGAAACTTTCAAGGCGATTAGTGTCAAGGCCTCATTTAGGACCAATTTTAGGGCTTTAGTTTGGACTAGCAACAAAGCCTTTGTTAAGTATCATGTCGGGGCCTACGTTAGGTGTAGTGTCAGGGCCATTGTTAGGGACAGTATCAGGGCCTGACTTAGGAGAAGTTCAGGGCCTTAGCCAGGGAAAGTGTCAGGGCCTTAGTTAGGGACATTATCAGGGCCAGAATTAGCAGTAGTGTCAAAAGTCCTTAGTGAGGAGAGTAAGGAGTAAGTCAGGACTCAGGCCCTGACACTGTTCTTAAATAAGGCCCTGACATTACCTGTAACACAGGTCCTGATCTGATTCCTATCATAGGCGCTGATGTTGGACTTAACTAAGGCCCTGACACTGGTCCTAACTAAAGCTGTGACACTACTCTTAACTCAGGCCCTGACACTGTCCCTAACAAAGCCTCTGACACTACTCCTAAATCAGGCACTGACACTGTCCCTAACTAAGGCCCTGACATACACCTAACTCAGGCCCTGACACTGTCTCTAACTAAGGCCCTGATACTACTCCAAACTCAGCACTGACACTGTCACTAACTAAGGCCCTGACACTATTCATAGCTCACGCCCTAACACAGCTCCTAAATCATGCCCTGACAATGTCCCTAACTAAGGCCCTGACACTATTCCTAACTCAGGCGCTGACACAATACTTAAAGAAGGCCCTGACGTTACTCCTAACTCAGGCCCTGAAAAGGTGCCTAACTAAGGCCGACACAACTCCTAACTCAGGCACTAACACTGTCCTAAATAAGGCCCTGAAACTATTCCCAACTGAGGCGCTGATACAATACCTAACGAAGGCACTGATGCTACTCCTAACTAAGGCCCTGACACTACTCCTATCTCAAGCAATGACACTGTCCCTAACTTAGACCCTGACTCTACTCCTGACTCAGGCACTGACACTGGCCCTAACTTAGGCCCTGACACTACTCCTAACTAAGCAACTGACACTGTCCCTAACTAAGGCCCGGACACTACTCCTTACTCAGGCACTGACAATGTCACTAACTAAGGCCGTGACACTACTCCCAAAATAGGCACTGAGACTGTCCCGAAATATGCCCTGACAGTACTCCGAACTCAGGCACTGACACTGTCCTTAACTAAGGCCCTGATACTACTTCCACCTCAGGCACTGACACTCTCCCTAAGTAAGCCCTGACATTACTCCCAATTCCGGCATTGACACTTTCGCTAACTAAGGCCCTGAAACTACTCACAACTCAGGCCCTTACACGGGTACTAACAACCAGTCTCAGTCTACTCCTAACTCAGGCCCTGGCACTGTCCGTAACTTAGTCTCTGGCACTATTCCTAACTCAGACACTGACGCTGTCCCTTAACTAAGGGTCTGACACTACTCCCAACTCAGACAGTGACACTCTCCCAAATTAAGGCCTTGACACTACTCTTAACTCAGGCCCTGACACAGTCTATAATAAAGACCCTGAAACTAATCCCAACTCAGGCCCTGGCACTGTCCGTAACTAAGGGCCTGACACTACTTCCATCTCAGCAACTGACACCATCCCTAACTATGGCCCTGACACTACTCCCAACTCAGGCACTGGCGCTGTCTCTAACTAAGGCACTGGCACTACTCCCAACTCAGGCACTGACACTGTCCCTAACTAAGGCCCTGACACTACTCCTAACTCAGGCACTGACACTACCGTAAATAAGGCCCTGACTCCACTCCTAACTCAGGCACTGTCACTGTCACTAAATAAGGCCGTTACACTTCTCTTAACTCAAAAACTGACACTCTCCGTAACTAAGGCTTTGACACAATACTTAACTCATGCCCTGACACTGTCCTTAACTAAGACCCTGAGAGTACTCCCAACTCAGTCACTGACGCTGTTCCTAACTACGGCCCAGAGACTACTCCCAATTCAGGCCCTGACACTGTCCCTAACTAAGGCCCTGACACCACTCCCATCTCAGCCACTGACACTGTCCCTAACTAAGGCCCTGACATTACTCCCAACTTAGGCACTGTCACTGTCCCTAACTAAGGCCCTGACACTACTCCCATCTCAGCCACTGACACTGTCCCTAATGCCCTGACACTACTTCCAACTCAGGCCCTGACACTGTCCCTAACTAGGCCCTGACACTACTCCCAAACTAGGCACTGACACTGTCTCTAACTAAGGCCCTGACATAACTCCCTAACTCCGGCACTGACACTTTCTCTAACTAAGGCCCTGAAACTACTCACAACTCAGGCCCTGACAGTGTTCCTAACTACCGGTCTCAGACTCCTCCTAACTTAGGCCCTGACACTATTCCTAACACAGTCACTGACACTCTCCCTAACTAAGGTCTTGAGACTATTTCTAACTCAGACCCTGACACTGTCCCTAACTTAGGCCATGTCACTACTCCCAACTCAGGCACTGACGCTGTTCCTAACTAAGGGTCTGACACTACTCCAAACTGAGACACTGACACTCCTCCAAATTAAGGCCTTGACACTACTCTTAACTCAGGCCCTGACACTGTCCATAATAAAGACCCTGACAAAAATCCCAACTTAGGCACTGACAATGTCCGTAACTAAGGCCCTGACACTATTCCCATCTCAGCCACTGACACTGTCCCTAACTATGGCCCTGACACTACTCCCAACGCAAGCACTGGCGCTGTCCCTAACTAAGGCACTGGCACTACTCCCAACTCGTCCTGGCGCTGTCCCTAACTAAGGCTCTGACACATTGCCCAATTCAGGCAATGACAGTGTCCCTAACTGAGGCAATGATACTACTCCCAACTCAAGCACTAAGGCTCTGGATCATTGTGATGACAAGCGCCATGGAGCACTGTGATGACAAGGGCCATGGAGAATTGTGATGACGGGTCCTGGAGCATTGTGGTGACAAGGGCCATGGAGCATTTTGATGACAGGGGTCATGGGGCATTGTGATGAAAGTGGTCATGGAGCATTGTGATGAAAGTGGTCATGGAACATTGTGATAAAAGTGGTCATGTAGCATTGTGATGAAAAGTGCTATGGAGCATTGGGATGACAGGGGTCATGGAACATTGTGATGACCAATGCGTGGAGATTTGTGATGACGAGGACCATGGAGCATTGAGATTACAAGGATCATGCAGCATTGTGATGACAGGGGCCATGGAGCATTGTGATGAAAACGGACCTGGAGCATTGTGATGAAAGGGGTCACGGCTCATTGTGATGACAGGGGGCCTGGAACATTGTGATGACAGGGGTCACGGGGCATTGTGATGACAAGGGCCATGGAACATTTTGATGACAGTGGTCATATGGCATTTTGAATGACAGGGGCCATGAAACATTGTGATGACAAGAGTCATGGGGACTTGTGATGACAGGGGGCATGGAGCTTTGTGATTTCACAGGCATGTAGCATTTTAGACAAGGGTCATGGAGCATTGTGATGAAAGGGGTCATGGATCATTGTGATGATAAGGGCATGGAGCATTGTGATGACAATGGCATGTAGCATTGCGATGACAAAGGTCATGGAGCATTGTGATGACAGGGGTTATGGAGCATTATGATGACAAGGGCGTGGAGCATTGTGATGACAGTGGTCATGGAACATTGTGACGATAAGGGCATCGAGCCGGGTTAGGGACTGTCTAGCGGCCTTGGGACTAAATTCAGTGCCTGAATTAGGCACAGCATAAGGTCTTTAATTAGCATAAGAGGTAGGACATTAGCTCGGGACAGGGTTAGGGTAAAGGCTTGGAATCGTGTCAGGAAATGACCTAAGGATAGTGTGAGGACCTTTGTTACTGAGACTCTCAGGGACTTATTCAGAAGCAGTGTTAGGGCTTCAGGTAGGGACAACGTCAGGGCCTGACTTAAGGAGAGTGACAGGGCCTGAGTGAGGCCTAATGTCAGGCCCTTAGCTGGGGACCCTGTCAAGGAATGACTTAGGAGCAGCATCAGTGCCTTTGTTGGATCAGCTTTAGGTTCTTAGTTAAAGACATGACCGGAGCCCTAGTTAGTCACAGCGTCAAGGCCTCAGTTAGGGAAAGCTTCAGGGTCTGAGTTACAGACAGCCTCAGGGCTTCACTTAAAGACAGCGACAGGGCTTTCTTAGGGACAGTGTCAGGACCTTGGTTAGAAATGAGTCAGGATATTAACTCAGGAGAGTGTCAGGATTTTAGTTATTGCTGGCAGCAGGGCCTATATTAAGAACAGATTCCGGGCCTTTGTTAGATTCAGTGTCATGGCCTTAGTTAGGAGTAGTCAGGGCCTTAGTTAGGGAGAGCATTAGGGTTTCAGTTAGCATAAGATGCAGGAGATTATCTCGGGACAGAGTCAGGTTCCAGGCCAGAGATAGTGAAAGGAAATGACCAAGGGATAACGAGAAGACCTTAGTTATTGAGAGCATCAGGGCCTTAGTTAGCAGCAGCGTGAGCACCTTAATCAGGACCAGCGCCAGGGCTTGATGTATGGACAGCATCAGAGCCTAACTAAGGTACAGCAACAGGGCCTAAGTGAGGCCTATCTTTAGGGCCTGAGTAAGGGACAGTATCAGGGCATGACTTAGGAGCAGCATAAAGGCCTCTGTAAGATCAGCATTAGGGTCTTCGTTAAAGCTATTATCAGGGCCTCCGTTAGGGATAGCCTCAAGGCCTCACTCAGGGACAGCGTCAGGGCTTACTTTGGGAAAGTTTCAGGACCTTGGGAAGACATGGGTCAGGCTATTAGCTCAGGAGAATATCAGGTGTTCAGATATTGACGGCAGCAGGGCCTTAGTTAGAGGCAGTGTCAGGGCCTAAGTTAGGACTAGCATCAGAGCCTTTGTTAGGTACAGTGACAGTGACTGAGCTAGGTGTAGTGTCAGAGCCTTAGTTAGGGACAGTGTCAGGGCCTGCATTAGGACGAGCCTCCAGGCCTCAGTTAGGGACAGGTTCACGGCCTCGGACCTAAATTCAGGGCCTCATTTAGGGACAGAATCAGGGATTTAGCTAGCATAAGGGGATCTACAGCTGAAAGCAACCTGAACACCACCACAAGCAGATGCAGAAGTGAACCATGCACGCTCCTATGAAGGAATATTCCACAGCAGTTGAGTACATTTTGTTTAAAGTTAGTAACACTCTAAAAATTAGGTTTTGAAGAAAACTATATTCAGAAGATGAAAGAATCTCGTTCTAAAGAATCTCTTTAGCTAATCTCGACATTAGCTAAAGAGAAGGTTAGGTTAAGGTCTAGGGAGAGTGTCAGGAAATGACCTAGGGATAGTGTCAAGACCTTAGTTACTTAGCACATCAGGACCTAATTTAGGAGCAGTGAGTGTCAGAGCTTCGGGTAGGAAGAGCGTCAGAGCCTGACTTCGGGAGTGGGACAGGGCCTGAGTGAGGCCTAGCGTCAGGGCCTTAGCTAGAGACAGTGTCAGGGCATGACTTAGGAGCAGCATAAGAGCCACGGTAGGATCAGCCTCAGGGGCTACGTTAAAGATATTCTCAGGGCCTCTGTTAGGGACAGCCTCAAGGCCTCACTTAGAGACAGCATCAGGGCTTCCTTAGGGACAGTTTCAGGACCTTGGTAAGAGATGGGTCAGGAAATTAGCTCAGGATAGTGTCAGGACTTTAGATATTGACGGCAGCAGGGCCTTAGTTAGGGACAGTGTCAGGCCCTGAATTAGGACGAACATCGAGGCCTTAGGTACGGACAGGGTCACAGCCTCGAGAGTAATTTTAGGCCCTTAGTTAAGGACAGCAGCAGGGCTGTAGTTAGCATAAGAGGCACGACATTTGCTAGGGACAGGGTCAGGTTATGGTCTAGGCAGCGTGTCAGGAAAGGACCTAAGCATAGTGTCAAAACCTTAGTTCCTGAGAGTATCAGATCCTTATTTAGAACCAGTGTCAGGGCTTCAGGTAGGGACAGCATCAGAGCCTGACTTAGGGAGAGCGACAGGGCCTGAGTGAGGCCTAGCGTCAGGACCTTAGCTGAGGACACTGTCAGGGCATGACTTAGGAACAGAATCAGCGCCTCTGTTGGATCAGCCTTAGCGTCTTTGTTACAGATATGATCAGGGCCTGACTTAGTCACAGCTTCAAGGCCTCAGTTAGGGAAAGCTTCAGGGCCTGAGTTAGGGACAGCCTCAGTTCTTAACATAGGGACAGCGACAGGGCTTTCTTAGGGACAGTGTCAGGACCTTGGTTAGAAATATGTCAGGATATTAACTCAGGCTAGTGTCCAGTTTTTAGTTATTGCTGACAGCAGGGCCTATTTAGGGGCAAGTTCTGAGCCTTACTTAGAGACAGTGTCAGGGCCTGAGTTAGGACTAGCATCAGAGCCCTTGTAAAGTAGAGTGTCAGGGACTGAGTTAGGTGTAGTGTCAGGGCTTTAGTTAGGGACAGTGTCAGCGCCTCAGTTAGGATGAGCCTCCAACCTCAGTTAGGGACAGGTTGACGGCCTCGGGCCTAATTTCAGGCTCTTAGTTAGAGACAGCATCAGGGATTTAGTTAGCATAAGAGGCTCGACAGTAGCTAAAGACAAGTTTAGGTTAAGATCTAGGGATAGTGTCAGGAAATGACCTAGGGATACTGTCAAGACCAGAGCTAATTAGAGCATCAGTGCCTAATTTAGGCCCAGCGTCAGGGCTTCAGGTAGGGACAGAGTCTTAGCCTGACTTAGGGAGAGCGACAGGGCCTGAGTGATGCCTAGAGTCAGGGCCTTAGCTACGGACAGCGTCAAGGCATGACATAGGATCAACATAAGGGTCTCTGTAAGATCAGCATTAGAGTTTAGTTAAAGACATTATCAGGACCTCTGTGAGGGACAGCCTCAGGGCCTCACTTAGGGACAGTGTCAGGGCTAACTTTGGGAGAGTTTCAGGACCTTGGTAAGACATGGGTCAGGATATTAGCTCAGGATAATGTCAGGACTTTAGATATTGATGGTAGCAGCGCCTACGTTAGGGAAACTTTCAAGGCGATTAGTGTCAAGGCCTCATTTAGGACCAATTTTAGGGCTTTAGTTTGGACTAGCAACAAAGCCTTTGTTAAGTATCATGTCGGGGCCTACGTTAGGTGTAGTGTCAGGGCCATTGTTAGGGACAGTATCAGGGCCTGACTTAGGAGAAGTTCAGGGCCTTAGCCAGGGAAAGTGTCAGGGCCTTAGTTAGGGACATTATCAGGGCCAGAATTAGCAGTAGTGTCAAAAGTCCTTAGTGAGGAGAGTAAGGAGTAAGTCAGGACTCAGGCCCTGACACTGTTCTTAAATAAGGCCCTGACATTACCTGTAACACAGGTCCTGATCTGATTCCTATCATAGGCGCTGATGTTGGACTTAACTAAGGCCCTGACACTGGTCCTAACTAAAGCTGTGACACTACTCTTAACTCAGGCCCTGACACTGTCCCTAACAAAGCCTCTGACACTACTCCTAAATCAGGCACTGACACTGTCCCTAACTAAGGCCCTGACATACACCTAACTCAGGCCCTGACACTGTCTCTAACTAAGGCCCTGATACTACTCCAAACTCAGCACTGACACTGTCACTAACTAAGGCCCTGACACTATTCATAGCTCACGCCCTAACACAGCTCCTAAATCATGCCCTGACAATGTCCCTAACTAAGGCCCTGACACTATTCCTAACTCAGGCGCTGACACAATACTTAAAGAAGGCCCTGACGTTACTCCTAACTCAGGCCCTGAAAAGGTGCCTAACTAAGGCCGACACAACTCCTAACTCAGGCACTAACACTGTCCTAAATAAGGCCCTGAAACTATTCCCAACTGAGGCGCTGATACAATACCTAACGAAGGCACTGATGCTACTCCTAACTAAGGCCCTGACACTACTCCTATCTCAAGCAATGACACTGTCCCTAACTTAGACCCTGACTCTACTCCTGACTCAGGCACTGACACTGGCCCTAACTTAGGCCCTGACACTACTCCTAACTAAGCAACTGACACTGTCCCTAACTAAGGCCCGGACACTACTCCTTACTCAGGCACTGACAATGTCACTAACTAAGGCCGTGACACTACTCCCAAAATAGGCACTGAGACTGTCCCGAAATATGCCCTGACAGTACTCCGAACTCAGGCACTGACACTGTCCTTAACTAAGGCCCTGATACTACTTCCACCTCAGGCACTGACACTCTCCCTAAGTAAGCCCTGACATTACTCCCAATTCCGGCATTGACACTTTCGCTAACTAAGGCCCTGAAACTACTCACAACTCAGGCCCTTACACGGGTACTAACAACCAGTCTCAGTCTACTCCTAACTCAGGCCCTGGCACTGTCCGTAACTTAGTCTCTGGCACTATTCCTAACTCAGACACTGACGCTGTCCCTTAACTAAGGGTCTGACACTACTCCCAACTCAGACAGTGACACTCTCCCAAATTAAGGCCTTGACACTACTCTTAACTCAGGCCCTGACACAGTCTATAATAAAGACCCTGAAACTAATCCCAACTCAGGCCCTGGCACTGTCCGTAACTAAGGGCCTGACACTACTTCCATCTCAGCAACTGACACCATCCCTAACTATGGCCCTGACACTACTCCCAACTCAGGCACTGGCGCTGTCTCTAACTAAGGCACTGGCACTACTCCCAACTCAGGCACTGACACTCTCCCTAATTAAGGTCCTGACACTACTCCCAACACAGGCACTGACACTGTCCCTAACTAAGGCCCTGACACTACTCCTAACTCAGGCACTGACACTACCGTAAATAAGGCCCTGACTCCACTCCTAACTCAGGCACTGTCACTGTCACTAAATAAGGCCGTTACACTTCTCTTAACTCAAAAACTGACACTCTCCGTAACTAAGGCTTTGACACAATACTTAACTCATGCCCTGACACTGTCCTTAACTAAGACCCTGAGAGTACTCCCAACTCAGTCACTGACGCTGTTCCTAACTACGGCCCAGAGACTACTCCCAATTCAGGCCCTGACACTGTCCCTAACTAAGGCCCTGACACCACTCCCATCTCAGCCACTGACACTGTCCCTAACTAAGGCCCTGACATTACTCCCAACTTAGGCACTGTCACTGTCCCTAACTAAGGCCCTGACACTACTCCCATCTCAGCCACTGACACTGTCCCTAATGCCCTGACACTACTTCCAACTCAGGCCCTGACACTGTCCCTAACTAGGCCCTGACACTACTCCCAAACTAGGCACTGACACTGTCTCTAACTAAGGCCCTGACATAACTCCCTAACTCCGGCACTGACACTTTCTCTAACTAAGGCCCTGAAACTACTCACAACTCAGGCCCTGACAGTGTTCCTAACTACCGGTCTCAGACTCCTCCTAACTTAGGCCCTGACACTATTCCTAACACAGTCACTGACACTCTCCCTAACTAAGGTCTTGAGACTATTTCTAACTCAGACCCTGACACTGTCCCTAACTTAGGCCATGTCACTACTCCCAACTCAGGCACTGACGCTGTTCCTAACTAAGGGTCTGACACTACTCCAAACTGAGACACTGACACTCCTCCAAATTAAGGCCTTGACACTACTCTTAACTCAGGCCCTGACACTGTCCATAATAAAGACCCTGACAAAAATCCCAACTTAGGCACTGACAATGTCCGTAACTAAGGCCCTGACACTATTCCCATCTCAGCCACTGACACTGTCCCTAACTATGGCCCTGACACTACTCCCAACGCAAGCACTGGCGCTGTCCCTAACTAAGGCACTGGCACTACTCCCAACTCGTCCTGGCGCTGTCCCTAACTAAGGCTCTGACACATTGCCCAATTCAGGCAATGACAGTGTCCCTAACTGAGGCAATGATACTACTCCCAACTCAAGCACTAAGGCTCTGGATCATTGTGATGACAAGCGCCATGGAGCACTGTGATGACAAGGGCCATGGAGAATTGTGATGACGGGTCCTGGAGCATTGTGGTGACAAGGGCCATGGAGCATTTTGATGACAGGGGTCATGGGGCATTGTGATGAAAGTGGTCATGGAGCATTGTGATGAAAGTGGTCATGGAACATTGTGATAAAAGTGGTCATGTAGCATTGTGATGAAAAGTGCTATGGAGCATTGGGATGACAGGGGTCATGGAACATTGTGATGACCAATGCGTGGAGATTTGTGATGACGAGGACCATGGAGCATTGAGATTACAAGGATCATGCAGCATTGTGATGACAGGGGCCATGGAGCATTGTGATGAAAACGGACCTGGAGCATTGTGATGAAAGGGGTCACGGCTCATTGTGATGACAGGGGGCCTGGAACATTGTGATGACAGGGGTCACGGGGCATTGTGATGACAAGGGCCATGGAACATTTTGATGACAGTGGTCATATGGCATTTTGAATGACAGGGGCCATGAAACATTGTGATGACAAGAGTCATGGGGACTTGTGATGACAGGGGGCATGGAGCTTTGTGATTTCACAGGCATGTAGCATTTTAGACAAGGGTCATGGAGCATTGTGATGAAAGGGGTCATGGATCATTGTGATGATAAGGGCATGGAGCATTGTGATGACAATGGCATGTAGCATTGCGATGACAAAGGTCATGGAGCATTGTGATGACAGGGGTTATGGAGCATTATGATGACAAGGGCGTGGAGCATTGTGATGACAGTGGTCATGGAACATTGTGACGATAAGGGCATCGAGCCGGGTTAGGGACTGTCTAGCGGCCTTGGGACTAAATTCAGTGCCTGAATTAGGCACAGCATAAGGTCTTTAATTAGCATAAGAGGTAGGACATTAGCTCGGGACAGGGTTAGGGTAAAGGCTTGGAATCGTGTCAGGAAATGACCTAAGGATAGTGTGAGGACCTTTGTTACTGAGACTCTCAGGGACTTATTCAGAAGCAGTGTTAGGGCTTCAGGTAGGGACAACGTCAGGGCCTGACTTAAGGAGAGTGACAGGGCCTGAGTGAGGCCTAATGTCAGGCCCTTAGCTGGGGACCCTGTCAAGGAATGACTTAGGAGCAGCATCAGTGCCTTTGTTGGATCAGCTTTAGGTTCTTAGTTAAAGACATGACCGGAGCCCTAGTTAGTCACAGCGTCAAGGCCTCAGTTAGGGAAAGCTTCAGGGTCTGAGTTACAGACAGCCTCAGGGCTTCACTTAAAGACAGCGACAGGGCTTTCTTAGGGACAGTGTCAGGACCTTGGTTAGAAATGAGTCAGGATATTAACTCAGGAGAGTGTCAGGATTTTAGTTATTGCTGGCAGCAGGGCCTATATTAAGAACAGATTCCGGGCCTTTGTTAGATTCAGTGTCATGGCCTTAGTTAGGAGTAGTCAGGGCCTTAGTTAGGGAGAGCATTAGGGTTTCAGTTAGCATAAGATGCAGGAGATTATCTCGGGACAGAGTCAGGTTCCAGGCCAGAGATAGTGAAAGGAAATGACCAAGGGATAACGAGAAGACCTTAGTTATTGAGAGCATCAGGGCCTTAGTTAGCAGCAGCGTGAGCACCTTAATCAGGACCAGCGCCAGGGCTTGATGTATGGACAGCATCAGAGCCTAACTAAGGTACAGCAACAGGGCCTAAGTGAGGCCTATCTTTAGGGCCTGAGTAAGGGACAGTATCAGGGCATGACTTAGGAGCAGCATAAAGGCCTCTGTAAGATCAGCATTAGGGTCTTCGTTAAAGCTATTATCAGGGCCTCCGTTAGGGATAGCCTCAAGGCCTCACTCAGGGACAGCGTCAGGGCTTACTTTGGGAAAGTTTCAGGACCTTGGGAAGACATGGGTCAGGCTATTAGCTCAGGAGAATATCAGGTGTTCAGATATTGACGGCAGCAGGGCCTTAGTTAGAGGCAGTGTCAGGGCCTAAGTTAGGACTAGCATCAGAGCCTTTGTTAGGTACAGTGACAGTGACTGAGCTAGGTGTAGTGTCAGAGCCTTAGTTAGGGACAGTGTCAGGGCCTGCATTAGGACGAGCCTCCAGGCCTCAGTTAGGGACAGGTTCACGGCCTCGGACCTAAATTCAGGGCCTCATTTAGGGACAGAATCAGGGATTTAGCTAGCATAAGGGGATCTACAGCTGAAAGCAACCTGAACACCACCACAAGCAGATGCAGAAGTGAACCATGCACGCTCCTATGAAGGAATATTCCACAGCAGTTGAGTACATTTTGTTTAAAGTTAGTAACACTCTAAAAATTAGGTTTTGAAGAAAACTATATTCAGAAGATGAAAGAATCTCGTTCTAAAGAATCTCTTTAGCTAATCTCGACATTAGCTAAAGAGAAGGTTAGGTTAAGGTCTAGGGAGAGTGTCAGGAAATGACCTAGGGATAGTGTCAAGACCTTAGTTACTTAGCACATCAGGACCTAATTTAGGAGCAGTGAGTGTCAGAGCTTCGGGTAGGAAGAGCGTCAGAGCCTGACTTCGGGAGTGGGACAGGGCCTGAGTGAGGCCTAGCGTCAGGGCCTTAGCTAGAGACAGTGTCAGGGCATGACTTAGGAGCAGCATAAGAGCCACGGTAGGATCAGCCTCAGGGGCTATGTTAAAGATATTCTCAGGGCCTCTGTTAGGGACAGCCTCAAGGCCTCACTTAGAGACAGCATCAGGGCTTCCTTAGGGACAGTTTCAGGACCTTGGTAAGAGATGGGTCAGGAAATTAGCTCAGGATAGTGTCAGGACTTTAGATATTGACGGCAGCAGGGCCTTAGTTAGGGACAGTGTCAGGCCCTGAATTAGGACGAACATCGAGGCCTTAGGTACGGACAGGGTCACAGCCTCGAGAGTAATTTTAGGCCCTTAGTTAAGGACAGCAGCAGGGCTGTAGTTAGCATAAGAGGCACGACATTTGCTAGGGACAGGGTCAGGTTATGGTCTAGGCAGCGTGTCAGGAAAGGACCTAAGCATAGTGTCAAAACCTTAGTTCCTGAGAGTATCAGATCCTTATTTAGAACCAGTGTCAGGGCTTCAGGTAGGGACAGCATCAGAGCCTGACTTAGGGAGAGCGACAGGGCCTGAGTGAGGCCTAGCGTCAGGACCTTAGCTGAGGACACTGTCAGGGCATGACTTAGGAACAGAATCAGCGCCTCTGTTGGATCAGCCTTAGCGTCTTTGTTACAGATATGATCAGGGCCTGACTTAGTCACAGCTTCAAGGCCTCAGTTAGGGAAAGCTTCAGGGCCTGAGTTAGGGACAGCCTCAGTTCTTAACATAGGGACAGCGACAGGGCTTTCTTAGGGACAGTGTCAGGACCTTGGTTAGAAATATGTCAGGATATTAACTCAGGCTAGTGTCCAGTTTTTAGTTATTGCTGACAGCAGGGCCTATTTAGGGGCAAGTTCTGAGCCTTACTTAGAGACAGTGTCAGGGCCTGAGTTAGGACTAGCATCAGAGCCCTTGTAAAGTAGAGTGTCAGGGACTGAGTTAGGTGTAGTGTCAGGGCTTTAGTTAGGGACAGTGTCAGCGCCTCAGTTAGGATGAGCCTCCAACCTCAGTTAGGGACAGGTTGACGGCCTCGGGCCTAATTTCAGGCTCTTAGTTAGAGACAGCATCAGGGATTTAGTTAGCATAAGAGGCTCGACAGTAGCTAAAGACAAGTTTAGGTTAAGATCTAGGGATAGTGTCAGGAAATGACCTAGGGATACTGTCAAGACCAGAGCTAATTAGAGCATCAGTGCCTAATTTAGGCCCAGCGTCAGGGCTTCAGGTAGGGACAGAGTCTTAGCCTGACTTAGGGAGAGCGACAGGGCCTGAGTGATGCCTAGAGTCAGGGCCTTAGCTACGGACAGCGTCAAGGCATGACATAGGATCAACATAAGGGTCTCTGTAAGATCAGCATTAGAGTTTAGTTAAAGACATTATCAGGACCTCTGTGAGGGACAGCCTCAGGGCCTCACTTAGGGACAGTGTCAGGGCTAACTTTGGGAGAGTTTCAGGACCTTGGTAAGACATGGGTCAGGATATTAGCTCAGGATAATGTCAGGACTTTAGATATTGATGGTAGCAGCGCCTACGTTAGGGAAACTTTCAAGGCGATTAGTGTCAAGGCCTCATTTAGGACCAATTTTAGGGCTTTAGTTTGGACTAGCAACAAAGCCTTAGTTAAGTGTCATGTCGGGGCCTACGTTAGGTGTAGTGTCAGGGCCATTGTTAGGGACAGTATCAGGGCCTGACTTAGGAGAAGTTCAGGGCCTTAGCCAGGGAAAGTGTCAGGGCCTTAGTTAGGGACATTATCAGGGCCTGAATTAGCAGTAGTGTCAAAAGTCCTTAGTGAGGAGAGTAAGGAGTAAGTCAGGACTCAGGCCCTGACACTGTTCTTAAATAAGGCCCTGACATTACCTGTAACACAGGTCCTGATCTGATTCCTATCATAGGCGCTGTTGTTGGACTTAACTAAGGCCCTGACACTGGTCCTAACTAAAGCTGTGACACTACTCTTAACTCAGGCCCTGACACTGTCCCTAACAAAGCCTCTGACACTACTCCTAAATCAGGCACTGACACTGTCCCTAACTAAGGCCCTGACATACACCTAACTCAGGCCCTGACACTGTCTCTAACTAAGGCCCTGATACTACTCCAAACTCAGCACTAACACTGTCACTAACTAAGGCCCTGACACTATTCATAGCTCACGACCTAACACAACTCCTAAATCATGCCCTGACAGTGTCCCTAACTAAGGCCCTGACACTATTCCTAACTCAGGCGCTGACACAATACTTAAAGAAGGCCCTGACGTTACTCCTAACTCAGGCCCTGAAAAGGTCCCTAACTAAGGCCGACACAACTCCTAACTCAGGCACTAACACTGTCCTAAATAAGGCCCTGAAACTATTCCCAACTGAGGCGCTGATACAATACCTAACGAAGGCACTGATGCTACTCCTAACTAAGGCCCTGACACTACTCCTATCTCAAGAAATGACACTGTCCCTAACTTAGGCCCTGACTCTACTCCTGACTCAGGCACTGACACTGGCCCTAACTTAGGCCCTGACACTACTCCTAACTAAGCAACTGACACTGTCCCTAACTAAGGCCCGGACACTACTCCTTACTCAGGCACTGACAATGTCACTAACTAAGGCCGTGACACTACTCCCAAAATAGGCACTGAGACTGTCCCGAAATATGCCCTGACAGTACTCCGAACTCAGGCACTGACACTGTCCTTAACTAAGGCCCTGATACTACTTCCACCTCAGGCACTGACACTCTCCCTAAGTAAGCCCTGACATTACTCCCAATTCCGGCATTGACACTTTCGCTAAGTAAGGCCCTGAAACTACTCACAACTCAGGCCCTTACACGGGTACTAACTACCAGTCTCAGACTACTCCTAACTCAGGCCCTGGCACTGTCCGTAACTTAGGCTCTGGCACTATTCCTAACTCAGACACTGACGCTGTCCCTTAACTAAGGGTCTGACACTACTCCCAACTCAGACAGTGACACTCTCCCAAATTAAGGCCTTGACACTACTCTTAACTCAGGCCCTGACACAGTCCATAA
Organism: Balaenoptera physalus; assembly: GCF_965194825.1. NCBI lineage: Eukaryota > Metazoa > Chordata > Mammalia > Artiodactyla > Balaenopteridae > Balaenoptera > Balaenoptera physalus. Next base: position 87,678 of record NW_028124930.1, read on the forward strand.
TAAAGACCCTGAAACTAATCCCAACTCAGGCCCTGGCACTGTCCGTAACTAAGGGCCTCACACTACTTCCATCTCAGCAACTGACACCATCCCTAACTATGGCCCTGACACTACTCCCAACTCAGGCACTGGCGCTGTCTCTAACTAAGGCACTGGCACTACTCCCAACTCAGGCACTGACACTCTCCCTAATTATGGTCCTGACACTACTCCCAACTCAGGCACTAACATTGTCCCTAACTAAGGCCCTGACATTACTCTTAACTCAGGCACTAACACTGTCCCTAACTAAGGACTTGACACTATTCTTAACTCAGGCCCTGGCACAGGCCCTAACAGAGGCCTGCCACTACCCCCAACTCTGGCACTGAGAGTGTCCCTAACTACGGCCATCACACAACTCCTATCTCAGGCACTGACGCTGTCCCTAAGTAAGGCCCTGACACTACTCCCAACACAGGCACTGACGCTGTCCCTAACTAAGGCTCTGACACTACTCCCAACACAGGCATTGACACTGTCCCTAACGAAGGCCCTCCCTCTACTACTTACTTAGGCACTGACACGCTACCTAACTAAGGCCCTGAGACTACTTCTACCTGAGACCCTGACACTGTCCCTAACGAAGGGCCTGATACTTCTCCCAACACAGGCACTGACACTCTCCCTAACTAAGGCCTTGACTCTACTTTTAACTCATGCCCTGATGCTGTCCCCCAAAAAGACCCTGAGACTATTCCCAACTCAGGCACTGACACTCTCCCTAACTAAGACCTTGACACTACTCCCATCTCAGCCACTGACACTGTCCCTAATGCCCTGACACTACTTCCAACTCAGGCACTGACACTGTCCCTAACTAGGCCCTGACACTACTCCCAACTCAGGCACTGACACTGTCCCTAACTAAGGCCCTGACATAACTCCCACCTCCGACACTGACACTTTCTCTACCTAAGGCCCTGAAACTACTCACAACTCAGGCCCTGACACTGTTCCTAACTACCGGTCTCAGACTACTCCTAACTTAGACCCTGACACTATTCCTAACAAAGTCACTGACACTGTCCCTAACTAAGGTCCTAGGACTATTCCTAACTCAGTCCCTGACACTGTCCATAACTTAGGCCATGTCACTACTCCCAACTCAGGCACTGACGCTGTTCCTAAGTAAGGGTCTGACACTACTCCAAACTGAGACACTGACACTCTTCCAAATTAAGGCCTTGACACTACTCTTAACTCAGGCCCTGACACTGTCCATAATAAAGACCCTGACAAAAATCCCAACTTAGGCACTGACAATGTCCGTAACTAAGGCCCTGACACTATTCCCATCTCAGCCACTGACACTGTCCCTAACTATGGCCCTGACACTACTCCCAACGCAAGCACTGGCGCTGTCCCTAACTAAGGCACAGGCACTACTCCCAACTTGCCCTGGCACTGTCCCTAGCTAAGGTTCTGACACTACTCCCAATTCAGGCAATGACAGTGTCCCTAACTGAGGCAATGATACGAATCCCAACTCAAGCACTAAGGCTCTGGATCATTGTGATGACAAGCGCCATGGAGCACTGTGATGACAAGGGCCATGGAGAATTGTGATGACGGGTCCTGGAGCATTGTGGTGACAAGGGCCATGGAGCATTTTGATGACAGGGGTCATGGGGCATTGTGATGAAAGTGGTCATGGAGCATTGTGATGAAAGTGGTCATGGAACATTGTGATAAAAGTGGTCATGAAGCATTGTGATGAAAAGTGCTATGGAGCATTGGGATGACAGGGGTCATGGAGCATTGTGATGACAAATGCGTGGAGATTTGTGATGACGAGGACCATGGAGCATTGAGATTATAAGGATCATGCAACATTGTGATGACAAGGGCCATGGAGCATTTTAATGAGAAGGGACATGGAGCATTGTGATGACAGAGGTCATGGAGCATTGTGGTGACCAGCGGCATGGAGCATTTTGAAGAAAGGGGTACTGTAACATTGTGATGAAAGGGTCAAGGAGCATTTTGATTACAAGGATCATGGAGCATTGTGATGACAAGGGCCATGGAGCATTGTGATGACAGGGCTCATGTGGCATTATGATGACAGTGGTCCTGGAGCAATGTGATGAACGTTGTCATGGAGCACTGTGATTACAGGGGCCATGGAGAATTGTGATGACAAAGGCCAGGGAACATTGTGATGACACGGGTCATGGAGCATTGTGATGAAAAAGGACCTGGAGCATTGTGATGAAAGGGGTCATGGCTCATTGTGATGACAGGGGGCCTGGAACATTGTGATGACAGGGGTCACGGGGCATTGTGATGACAAGGGCCATGGAACATTTTGATGACAGTGGTCATATGGCATTTTGAATGACAGGGGCTATGAAGCAGTGTGATGAGAAGAGTCATGGAGACTTGTGATGACAGGGGGCATGGAGCTTTGTGATTTCACAGGCATGTAGAATTTTAGACAAGGGTCATGGAGCATTGTGATGAAAGGGGTCATGGAGCATTGTGATGATAAGGGCATGGAGCATTGTGATGACAGGGTTTATGGAGCATTGTGATGACAGGGGTTATGGAGCATTATGATGACAAGGGCGTGGAGCATTGTGATGACAGTGGTCATGGAACATTGTGAAGATAAAGGCATTGAGCCGAGTTAGGGACAGTCTAGCGGCCTTGGGACTAAATTCAGTGCCTGAATTAGGCACAGCATAAGGTCTTTAGTTAGCATAAGAGTTAGGACATTAGCTCGGGACAGGGTTAGGGTAAAGGCTTGGAATCGTGTCAGGAAATGACCTAAGGATAGTGTGAAGACCTTTGTTACTGAGACCCTCAGGGACTTATTCAGAAGCAGTGTTAGGGCTTCAGGTAGGGACAGCATCAGGGCCTGACTTAGGGAGAGCGACAGGGCCTGAGTGAGGCCTAATGTCAGGCCCTTAGCTGGGGACAGTGTCAGGGAATGACTTAGGAGCAGCATCAGTGCCTTTGTTGGATCAGCTTTAGGTTCTTAGTTAAAGACATGACCGGAGCCCTAGTTAGTCACAGCGTCAAGGCCTCAGTTAGGGAAAGCTTCAGGGTCTGAGTTACAGACAGCCTCAGGGCTTCACTTAAAGACAGCGACAGGGCTTTCTTAGGGACAGTGTCAGGACCTTGGTTAGAAATGAGTCAGGATATTAGCTCAGGAGAGTGTCAGGATTTTAGTTATTGCTGGCAGCAGGGCCTATATTAAGGACAGATTCCGGGCCTTTGTTAGATTCAGTGTCATGGCCTTAGTTAGGAGTAGTCAGGGCCTTAGTTAGGGAGAGCATTAGGGTTTCAGTTAGCATAAGATGCAGGAGATTATCTCGGGACAGAGTCAGGTTCCAGGCCAGAGATAGTGAAAGGAAATGACCAAGGGATAACGAGAAGACCTTAGTTATTGAGAGCATCAGGGCCTTAGTTAGCAGCAGCGTGAGCGCCTTAATCAGGACCAGTGGCAGGGCTTGATGTATGGACAGCATCAGAGCCTAACTAAGGTACAGCAACAGGGCCTAAGTGAGGCCTATCTTTAGGGCCTGAGTAAGGGACAGTATCAGGCATGACTTAGGAGCAGCAGAAAGGCCTCTGTAGGATCAGCATTAGGGTCTTCGTTAAAGATATTATCAGGGCCTCTGTTAGGGACAGCCTCAAGGTCTCACTTAGGGACAGCGTCAGGGCTTACTTTGGGAAAGTTTCAGGACCTTGGGAAGACATGGGTCAGGATATTAGCTCAGGATAATGTCAGGTGTTCAGATATTGACGGCAGCAGGGCCTTAGTTAGAGGCAGTGTCAGGCCTAAGTTAGGACTAGCATCAGAGCCTTTGTTAGGTACAGTGTCAGTGACTGAGCTAGGTGTAGTGTCAGAGCCTTAGTTAGGGACAGTGTCAGGACCTGCATTAGGACGAGCCTCCAGGCCTCAGTTAGGGACAGGTTCACGGCCTCGGACCTAAATTCAGGGCCTCATTTAGGGACAGAATCAGGGATTTAGCTAGCATAAGGGGATCTACAGCTGAAAGCAACCTGAACACCACCAGAAGCAGATGCAGAAGTGAACCATGCACGCTCCTATGAAGGAATATTCCACAGCAGTTGAGTACATTTTGTTTAAAGTTAGTAACACTCTAAAAATTAAGTTTTGAAGAAAACTATATTCAGAAGATGAAAGAATCTCGTTCTAAAGAATCTCTTTAGCTAATCTCGACATTAGCTAAAGAGAAGGTTAGGTTAAGGTCTAGGGAGAGTGTCAGGAAATGACCTAGGGATAGTGTCAAGACCTTAGTTACTTAGCACATCAGGACCTAATTTAGGAGCAGTGAGTGTCAGGGCTTCGGGTAGGAAGAGCGTCAGAGCCTGACTTCGGGAGTGGGACAGGGCCTGAGTGAGGCCTAGCGTCAGGGCCTTAGCTAGAGACAGTGTCAGGGCATGACTTAGGAGCAGCATAAGAGCCACGGTAGGATCAGCCTCAGGGGCTACGTTAAAGATATTCTCAGGGCCTCTGTTAGGGACAGCCTCAAGGCCTCACTTAGAGACAGCATCAGGGCTTCCTTAGGGACAGTTTCAGGACCTTGGTAAGAGATGGGTCAGGAAATTAGCTCATGATAGTGTCAGGACTTTAGATATTGACGGCAGCAGGGCCTTAGTTAGGGACAGTGTCAGGCCCTGAATTAGGACGAACATCGAGGCCTTAGGTACGGACAGGGTCACAGCCTCGAGAGTAATTTTAGGCCCTTAGTTAAGGACAGCAGCAGGGCTGTAGTTAGCATAAGAGGCACGACATTTGCTAGGGACAGGGTCAGGTTATGGTCTAGGCAGCGTGTCAGGAAAGGACCTAAGCATAGTGTCAAAACCTTAGTTCCTGAGAGTATCAGATCCTTATTTAGAACCAGTGTCAGGGCTTCAGGTAGGGACAGCATCAGAGCCTGACTTAGGGAGAGCGACAGGGCCTGAGTGAGGCCTAGCGTCAGGCCCTTAGCTGAGGACACTGTCAGGGCATGACTTAGGAACAGAATCAGCGCCTCTGTTGGATCAGCCTTAGCGTATTTGTTACAGATATGATCAGGGCCTGACTTAGTCACAGCTTCAAGGCCTCAGTTAGGGAAAGCTTCAGGGCCTGAGTTAGGGACAGCCTCAGTTCTTAACATAGGGACAGCGACAGGGCTTTCTTAGGGACAGTGTCAGGACCTTGGTTAGAAATATGTCAGGATATTAACTCAGGCTAGTGTCCAGTTTTTAGTTATTGCTGACAGCAGGGCCTATTTAGGGGCAAGTTCTGAGCCTTACTTAGAGACAGTGTCAGGGCCTGAGTTAGGACTAGCATCAGAGCCCTTGTAAAGTAGAGTGTCAGGGACTGAGTTAGGTGTAGTGTCAGGGCTTTAGTTAGGGACAGTGTCAGCGCCTCAGTTAGGATGAGCCTCCAACCTCAGTTAGGGACAGGTTGACGGCCTCGGGCCTAATTTCAGGCTCTTAGTTAGAGACAGCATCAGGGATTTAGTTAGCATAAGAGGCTCGACAGTAGCTAAAGACAAGTTTAGGTTAAGATCTAGGGATAGTGTCAGGAAATGACCTAGGGATACTGTCAAGACCATAGCTAATTAGAGCATAAGTGCCTAATTTAGGCCCAGCGTCAGGGCTTCAGGTAGGGACAGAGTCTTAGCCTGACTTAGGGAGAGCGACAGGGCCTGAGTGATGCCTAGAGTCAGGGCCTTAGCTACGGACAGCGTCAAGGCATGACATAGGATCAACATAAGGGTCTCTGTAAGATCAGCATTAGAGTTTAGTTAAAGACATTATCAGGACCTCTGTGAGGGACAGCCTCAGGGCCTCACTTAGGGACAGTGTCAGGGCTAACTTTGGGAGAGTTTCAGGACCTTGGTAAGACATGGGTCAGGATATTAGCTCAGGATAATGTCAGGACTTTAGATATTGATGGTAGCAGCGCCTACGTTAGGGAAACTTTCAAGGCGATTAGTGTCAAGGCCTCATTTAGGACCAATTTTAGGGCTTTAGTTTGGACTAGCAACGAAGACTTTGTTAAGTATCATGTCGGGGCCTACGTTAGGTGTAGTGTCAGGGCCATTGTTAGGGACAGTATCAGGGCCTGACTTAGGAGAAGTTCAGGGCCTTAGCCAGGGAAAGTGTCAGGGCCTTAGTTAGGGACATTATCAGGGCCAGAATTAGCAGTAGTGTCAAAAGTCCTTAGTGAGGAGAGTAAGGAGTAAGTCAGGACTCAGGCCCTGACACTGTTCTTAAATAAGGCCCTGACATTACCTGTAACACAGGTCCTGATCTGATTCCTATCATAGGCGCTGATGTTGGACTTAACTAAGGCCCTGACACTGGTCCTAACTAAAGCTGTGACACTACTCTTAACTCAGGCCCTGACACTGTCCCTAACAAAGCCTCTGACACTACTCCTAAATCAGGCACTGACACTGTCCCTAACTAAGGCCCTGACATACACCTAACTCAGGCCCTGACACTGTATCTAACTAAGGCCCTGATACTACTCCAAACTCAGCACTGACACTGTCACTAACTAAGGCCCTGACACTATTCATAGCTCACGCCCTAACACAGCTCCTAAATCATGCCCTGACAATGTCCCTAACTAAGGCCCTGACACTATTCCTAACTCAGGCGCCGACAAAATACTTAAGGAAGGCCCTGACATTACTCCTAACTCAGGCCCTGAAAAGGTCCCTAACTAAGGCCGAAACAACTCCTAACTCAGGCACTAACACTGTCCTAAATAAGGCCCTGAAACTATTCCCAACTGAGGCGCTGATACAATACCTAACGAAGGCACTGATGCTACTCCTAACTAAGGCCCTGACACTACTCCTATCTCAAGCAATGACACTGTCCCTAACTTAGACCCTGACTCTACTCCTGACTCAGGCACTGACACTGGCCCTAACTTAGGCCCTGACACTACTCCTAACTAAGCAACTGACACTGTCCCTAACTAAGGCCCGGACACTACTCCTTACTCAGGCACTGACAATGTCACTAACTAAGGCCGTGACACTACTCCCAAAATAGGCACTGAGACTGTCCCGAAATATGCCCTGACAGTACTCCGAACTCAGGCACTGACACTGTCCTTAACTAAGGCCCTGATACTACTTCCACCTCAGGCACTGACACTCTCCCTAAGTAAGCCCTGACATTACTCCCAATTCCGGCATTGACACTTTCGCTAACTAAGGCCCTGAAACTACTCACAACTCAGGCCCTTACACGGGTACTAACTACCAGTCTCAGACTACTCCTAACTCAGGCCCTGGCACTGTCCGTAACTTAGGCTCTGGCACTATTCCTAACTCAGACACTGACGCTGTCCCTTAACTAAGGGTCTGACACTACTCCCAACTCAGACAGTGACACTCTCCCAAATTAAGGCCTTGACACTACTCTTAACTCAGGCCCTGACACAGTCCATAATAAAGACCCTGAAACTAATCCCAACTCAGGCCCTGGCACTGTCCGTAACTAAGGGCCTGACACTACTTCCATCTCAGCAACTGACACCATCCCTAACTATGGCCCTGACACTACTCCCAACTCAGGCACTGGCGCTGTCTCTAACTAAGGCACTGGCACTACTCCCAACTCAGGCACTGACACTCTCCCTAATTAAGGTCCTGACACTACTCCCAACACAGGCACTGACACTGTCCCTAACTAAGGCCCTGACACTACTCCTAACTCAGGCACTGACACTACCGTAAATAAGGCCCTGACTCCACTCCTAACTCAGGCACTGTCACTGTCACTAAATAAGGCCGTTACACTTCTCTTAACTCAAAAACTGACACTCTCCGTAACTAAGGCTTTGACACAATACTTAACTCATGCCCTGACACTGTCCTTAACTAAGACCCTGAGAGTACTCCCAACTCAGTCACTGACGCTGTTCCTAACTACGGCCCAGAGACTACTCCCAATTCAGGCCCTGACACTGTCCCTAACTAAGGCCCTGACACCACTCCCATCTCAGCCACTGACACTGTCCCTAACTAAGGCCCTGACATTACTCCCAACTTAGGCACTGTCACTGTCCCTAACTAAGGCCCTGACACTACTCCCAAATCAGGCACTGACACTGTCCCTAACTAAGGCCTTGACACTACTCCCATCTCAGCCACTGACACTGTCCCTAATGCCCTGACACTACTTCCAACTCAGGCCCTGACACTGTCCCTAACTAGGCCCTGACACCACTCCCAAACTAGGCACTGACACTGTCCCTAACTAAGGCCCTGACACTACTCCCAAATCAGGCACTGACACTGTCCCTAACTAAGGCCCTGACACTACTCCCATCTCAGCCACTGACACTGTCCCTAATGCCCTGACACTACTTCCAACTCAGGCCCTGACACTGTCCCTAACTAGGCCCTGACACTACTCCCAAACTAGGCACTGACACTGTCTCTAACTAAGGCCCTGACATAACTCCCTAACTCCGGCACTGACACTTTCTCTAACTAAGGCCCTGAAACTACTCACAACTCAGGCCCTGACAGTGTTCCTAACTACCGGTCTCAGACTCCTCCTAACTTAGGCCCTGACACTATTCCTAACACAGTCACTGACACTCTCCCTAACTAAGGTCTTGAGACTATTTCTAACTCAGACCCTGACACTGTCCCTAACTTAGGCCATGTCACTACTCCCAACTCAGGCACTGACGCTGTTCCTAACTAAGGGTCTGACACTACTCCAAACTGAGACACTGACACTCCTCCAAATTAAGGCCTTGACACTACTCTTAACTCAGGCCCTGACACTGTCCATAATAAAGACCCTGACAAAAATCCCAACTTAGGCACTGACAATGTCCGTAACTAAGGCCCTGACACTATTCCCATCTCAGCCACTGACACTGTCCCTAACTATGGCCCTGACACTACTCCCAACGCAAGCACTGGCGCTGTCCCTAACTAAGGCACTGGCACTACTCCCAACTCGTCCTGGCGCTGTCCCTAACTAAGGCTCTGACACATTGCCCAATTCAGGCAATGACAGTGTCCCTAACTGAGGCAATGATACTACTCCCAACTCAAGCACTAAGGCTCTGGATCATTGTGATGACAAGCGCCATGGAGCACTGTGATGACAAGGGCCATGGAGAATTGTGATGACGGGTCCTGGAGCATTGTGGTGACAAGGGCCATGGAGCATTTTGATGACAGGGGTCATGGGGCATTGTGATGAAAGTGGTCATGGAGCATTGTGATGAAAGTGGTCATGGAACATTGTGATAAAAGTGGTCATGTAGCATTGTGATGAAAAGTGCTATGGAGCATTGGGATGACAGGGGTCATGGAACATTGTGATGACCAATGCGTGGAGATTTGTGATGACGAGGACCATGGAGCATTGAGATTACAAGGATCATGCAGCATTGTGATGACAGGGGCCATGGAGCATTGTGATGAAAACGGACCTGGAGCATTGTGATGAAAGGGGTCACGGCTCATTGTGATGACAGGGGGCCTGGAACATTGTGATGACAGGGGTCACGGGGCATTGTGATGACAAGGGCCATGGAACATTTTGATGACAGTGGTCATATGGCATTTTGAATGACAGGGGCCATGAAACATTGTGATGACAAGAGTCATGGGGACTTGTGATGACAGGGGGCATGGAGCTTTGTGATTTCACAGGCATGTAGCATTTTAGACAAGGGTCATGGAGCATTGTGATGAAAGGGGTCATGGATCATTGTGATGATAAGGGCATGGAGCATTGTGATGACAATGGCATGTAGCATTGCGATGACAAAGGTCATGGAGCATTGTGATGACAGGGGTTATGGAGCATTATGATGACAAGGGCGTGGAGCATTGTGATGACAGTGGTCATGGAACATTGTGACGATAAGGGCATCGAGCCGGGTTAGGGACTGTCTAGCGGCCTTGGGACTAAATTCAGTGCCTGAATTAGGCACAGCATAAGGTCTTTAATTAGCATAAGAGGTAGGACATTAGCTCGGGACAGGGTTAGGGTAAAGGCTTGGAATCGTGTCAGGAAATGACCTAAGGATAGTGTGAGGACCTTTGTTACTGAGACTCTCAGGGACTTATTCAGAAGCAGTGTTAGGGCTTCAGGTAGGGACAACGTCAGGGCCTGACTTAAGGAGAGCGACAGGGCCTGAGTGAGGCCTAATGTCAGGCCCTTAGCTGGGGACCCTGTCAAGGAATGACTTAGGAGCAGCATCAGTGCCTTTGTTGGATCAGCTTTAGGTTCTTAGTTAAAGACATGACCGGAGCCCTAGTTAGTCACAGCGTCAAGGCCTCAGTTAGGGAAAGCTTCAGGGTCTGAGTTACAGACAGCCTCAGGGCTTCACTTAAAGACAGCGACAGGGCTTTCTTAGGGACAGTGTCAGGACCTTGGTTAGAAATGAGTCAGGATATTAACTCAGGAGAGTGTCAGGATTTTAGTTATTGCTGGCAGCAGGGCCTATATTAAGGACAGATTCCGGGCCTTTGTTAGATTCAGTGTCATGGCCTTAGTTAGGAGTAGTCAGGGCCTTAGTTAGGGAGAGCATTAGGGTTTCAGTTAGCATAAGATGCAGGAGATTATCTCGGGACAGAGTCAGGTTCCAGGCCAGAGATAGTGAAAGGAAATGACCAAGGGATAACGAGAAGACCTTAGTTATTGAGAGCATCAGGGCCTTAGTTAGCAGCAGCGTGAGCACCTTAATCAGGACCAGCGCCAGGGCTTGATGTATGGACAGCATCAGAGCCTAACTAAGGTACAGCAACAGGGCCTAAGTGAGGCCTATCTTTAGGGCCTGAGTAAGGGACAGTATCAGGGCATGACTTAGGAGCAGCATAAAGGCCTCTGTAGGATCAGCATTAGGGTCTTCGTTAAAGCTATTATCAGGGCCTCCGTTAGGGATAGCCTCAAGGCCTCACTTAGGGACAGCGTCAGGGCTTACTTTGGGAAAGTTTCAGGACCTTGGTAAGACATGGGTCAGGCTATTAGCTCAGGAGAATATCAGGTGTTCAGATATTGACGGCAGCAGGGCCTTAGTTAGAGGCAGTGTCAGGGCGTAAGGTAGGACTAGCATCAGAGCCTTTGTTAGGTACAGTGACAGTGACTGAGCTAGGTGTAGTGTCAGAGCCTTAGTTAGGGACAGTGTCAGGGCCTGCATTAGGACGAGCCTCCAGGCCTCAGTTAGGGACAGGTTCACGGCCTCGGACCTAAATTCAGGGCCTCATTTAGGGACAGAATCAGGGATTTAGCTAGCATAAGGGGATCTACAGCTGAAAGCAACCTGAACACCACCAGAAGCAGATGCAGAAGTGAACCATGCACGCTCCTATGAAGGAATATTCCACAGCAGTTGAGTACATTTTGTTTAAAGTTAGTAACACTCTAAAAATTAGGTTTTGAAGAAAACTATATACACAAGATGAAAGAATCTCGTTCTAAAGAATCTCTTTAGCTAATCTCGACATTAGCTAAAGAGAAGGTTAGGTTAAGGTCTAGGGAGAGTGTCAGGAAATGACCTAGGGATAGTGTCAAGACCTTAGTTACTTAGCACATCAGGACCTAATTTAGGAGCAGTGAGTGTCAGGGTTTTGGGTAGGAAGAGCGTCAGAGCCTGACTTAGGGAGTGGGACAGGGCCTGAGTGAGGCCTAGCGTCAGGGCCTTAGCTAGAGACAGTGTCAGGGCATGACTTAGGAGCAGCATAAGAGCCACGGTAGGATCAGCCTCAGGGGCTATGTTAAAGATATTCTCAGGGCCTCTGTTAGGGACAGCCTCAAGGCCTCACTTAGAGACAGCATCAGGGCTTCCTTAGGGACAGTTTCAGGACCTTGGTAAGAGATGGGTCAGGAAATTAGCTCAGGATAGTGTCAGGACTTTAGATATTGACGACAGCAAGGCCTTAGTTAGGGACAGTGTCAGGCCCTGAATTAGGACGAACATCGAGGCCTTAGGTACGGACAGGGTCACAGCCTCGAGAGTAATTTTAGGCCCTTAGTTAAGGACAGCAGCAGGGCTGTAGTTAGCATAAGAGGCACGACATTTGCTAGGGACAGGGTCAGCTTATGGTCTAGGGATAGTGTCAGGAAAGGACCTAAGCATAGTGTCAAAACCTTAGTTCCTGAGAGTATCAGATCCTTATTTAGAACCAGTGTCAGGGCTTCAGGTAGGGACAGCATCAGAGCCTGACTTAGGGAGAGCGACAGGGCCTGAGTGAGGCCTAGCGTCAGGCCCTTAGCTGAGGACACTGTCAGGGCATGACTTAGGAACAGAATCAGCGCCTCTGTTGGATCAGCCTTAGCGTCTTTGTTACAGATATGATCAGGGCCTGACTTAGTCACAGCTTCAAGGCCTCAGTTAGGGAAAGCTTCAGGGCCTGAGTTAGGGACAGCCTCAGTTCTTAACATAGGGACAGCGACAGGGCTTTCTTAGGGACAGTGTCAGGACCTTGGTTAGAAATATGTCAGGATATTAACTCAGGCTAGTGTCCAGTTTTTAGTTATTGCTTACAGCAGGGCCTATATTAGGGGCAAATTCTGAGCCTTACTTAGAGACAGTGTCAGGGCCTGAGTTAGGACTAGCATCAGAGCCCTTGTAAAGTACAGTGTCAGGGACTGAGTTAGGTGTAGTGTCAGGGCTTTAGTTAGGAACAGTGTCAGCGCCTCAGTTAGGATGAGCCTCCAACCTCAGTTAGGGACAGGTTGACGGCCTCGGGCCTAATTTCAGGCTCTTAGTTAGAGACAGTATCAGGGATTTAGTTAGCATAAGAGGCTCGACAATAGCTAAAGACAAGTTTAGGTTAAGATCTAGGGATAGTGTCAGGAAATGACCTAGGGATACTGTCAAGACCATAGCTAATTAGAGCATCAGTGCCTACTTTAGGCCCAGCGTCAGGGCTTCAGGTAGGGACAGAGTCTTAGCCTGACTTAGGGAGAGCGACAGGGCCTGAGTGATGCCTAGAGTCAGGGCCTTAGCTACGGACAGCGTCAAGGCATGACATAGGATCAACATAAGGGTCTCTGTAAGATCAGCATTAGAGTTTAGTTAAAGACATTATCAGGACCTCTGTGAGGGACAGCCTCAGGGCCTCACTTAGGGACAGTGTCAGGGCTAACTTTGGGAGAGTTTCAGGACCTTGGTAAGACATGGGTCAGGATATTAGCTCAGGATAATGTCAGGACTTTAGATATTGATGGTAGCAGCGCCTACGTTAGGGAAACTTTCAAGGCGATTAGTGTCAAGGCCTCATTTAGGACCAATTTTAGGGCTTTAGTTTGGACCAGCAACAAAGCCTTAGTTAAGTATCATGTCGGGGCCCAATTTAGGTGTAGTGTCAGGGCCTTAGTTAGGGACATTATCAGGGCCTGAATTAGCAGTAGTGTCAAAAGTCCTCAGTGAGGAGAGTAAGGAGTAAGTCAGGACTCAGGCCCTGACACTGTTCTTAAATAAGGCCCTGACATTACCTGTAACACAGGTCCTGATCTGATTCCTATCATAGGCGCTGATGTTGGACTTAACTAAGGCCCTGACACTGGTCCTAACTAAAGCTGTGACACTACTCTTAACTCAGGCCCTGACACTGTCCCTAACAAAGCCTCTGACACTACTCCTAAATCAGGCACTGACACTGTCCCTAACTATGGCCCTGACATACACCTAACTCAGGCCCTGACACTGTCTCTAACTAAGGCCCTGATACTACTCCAAACTCAGCACTGACACTGTCACTAACTAAGGCCCTGACACTATTCATAGCTCACGCCCTAACACAGCTCCTAAATCATGCCCTGACAATGTCCCTAACTAAGGCCCTGACACTATTCCTAACTCAGGCGCTGACACAATACTTAAGGAAGGCCCTGACATTACTCCTAACTCAGGCCCTGAAAAGGTCCCTAACTAAGGCCGACACAACTCCTAACTCAGGCACTAACACTGTCCTAAATAAGGCCCTGAAACTATTCCCAACTGAGGCGCTGATACAATACCTAACGAAGGCACTGATGCTACTCCTAACTAAGACCCTGACACTACTCCTATCTCAAGCAATGACACTGTCCCTAACTTAGACCCTGACTCTACTCCTGACTCAGGCACTGACACTGGCCCTAACTTAGGCCCTGACACTACTCCTAACTAAGCAACTGACACTGTCCCTAACTAAGGCCCGGACACTACTCCTTACTCAGGCACTGACAATGTCACTAACTAAGGCCGTGACACTACTCCCAAAATAGGCACTGAGACTGTCCCGAAATATTCCCTGACAGTACTCCGAACTCAGGCACTGACACTGTCCTTAACTAAGGCCCTGATACTACTTCCACCTCAGGCACTGACACTCTCCCTAAGTAAGCCCTGACATTACTCCCAATTCCGGCATTGACACTTTCGCTAACTAAGGCCCTGAAACTACTCACAACTCAGGCCCTTACACGGGTACTAACTACCAGTCTCAGACTACTCCTAACTCAGGCCCTGGCACTGTCCGTAACTTAGGCTCTGGCACTATTCCTAACTCAGACACTGACGCTGTCCCTTAACTAAGGGTCTGACACTACTCCCAACTCAGACAGTGACACTCTCCCAAATTAAGGCCTTGACACTACTCTTAACTCAGGCCCTGACACAGTCCATAATAAAGACCCTGAAACTAATCCCAACTCAGGCCCTGGCACTGTCCGTAACTAAGGGCCTGACACTACTTCCATCTCAGCAACTGACACCATCCCTAACTATGGCCCTGACACTACTCCCAACTCAGGCACTGGCGCTGTCTCTAACTAAGGCACTGGCACTACTCCCAACTCAGGCACTGACACTCTCCCTAATTAAGGTCCTGACACTACTCCCAACACAGGCACTGACACTGTCCCTAACTAAGGCCCTGACACTACTCCTAACTCAGGCACTGACACTACCGTAAATAAGGCCCTGACTCCACTCCTAACTCAGGCACTGTCACTGTCACTAAATAAGGCCGTTACACTTCTCTTAACTCAAAAACTGACACTCTCCGTAACTAAGGCTTTGACACAATACTTAACTCATGCCCTGACACTGTCCTTAACTAAGACCCTGAGAGTACTCCCAACTCAGTCACTGACGCTGTTCCTAACTACGGCCCAGAGACTACTCCCAATTCAGGCCCTGACACTGTCCCTAACTAAGGCCCTGACACCACTCCCATCTCAGCCACTGACACTGTCCCTAACTAAGGCCCTGACATTACTCCCAACTTAGGCACTGTCACTGTCCCTAACTAAGGCCCTGACACTACTCCCAAATCAGGCACTGACACTGTCCCTAACTAAGGCCTTGACACTACTCCCATCTCAGCCACTGACACTGTCCCTAATGCCCTGACACTACTTCCAACTCAGGCCCTGACACTGTCCCTAACTAGGCCCTGACACCACTCCCAAACTAGGCACTGACACTGTCCCTAACTAAGGCCCTGACATTACTCCCAAATCAGGCACTGACACTGTCCCTAACTAAGGCCCTGACACTACTCCCATCTCAGCCACTGACACTGTCCCTAATGCCCTGACACTACTTCCAACTCAGGCCCTGACACTGTCCCTAACTAGGCCCTGACACTACTCCCAAACTAGGCACTGACACTGTCTCTAACTAAGGCCCTGACATAACTCCCTAACTCCGGCACTGACACTTTCTCTAACTAAGGCCCTGAAACTACTCACAACTCAGGCCCTGACAGTGTTCCTAACTACCGGTCTCAGACTCCTCCTAACTTAGGCCCTGACACTATTCCTAACACAGTCACTGACACTCTCCCTAACTAAGGTCTTGAGACTATTTCTAACTCAGACCCTGACACTGTCCCTAACTTAGGCCATGTCACTACTCCCAACTCAGGCACTGACGCTGTTCCTAACTAAGGGTCTGACACTACTCCAAACTGAGACACTGACACTCCTCCAAATTAAGGCCTTGACACTACTCTTAACTCAGGCCCTGACACTGTCCATAATAAAGACCCTGACAAAAATCCCAACTTAGGCACTGACAATGTCCGTAACTAAGGCCCTGACACTATTCCCATCTCAGCCACTGACACTGTCCCTAACTATGGCCCTGACACTACTCCCAACGCAAGCACTGGCGCTGTCCCTAACTAAGGCACTGGCACTACTCCCAACTCGTCCTGGCGCTGTCCCTAACTAAGGCTCTGACACATTGCCCAATTCAGGCAATGACAGTGTCCCTAACTGAGGCAATGATACTACTCCCAACTCAAGCACTAAGGCTCTGGATCATTGTGATGACAAGCGCCATGGAGCACTGTGATGACAAGGGCCATGGAGAATTGTGATGACGGGTCCTGGAGCATTGTGGTGACAAGGGCCATGGAGCATTTTGATGACAGGGGTCATGGGGCATTGTGATGAAAGTGGTCATGGAGCATTGTGATGAAAGTGGTCATGGAACATTGTGATAAAAGTGGTCATGTAGCATTGTGATGAAAAGTGCTATGGAGCATTGGGATGACAGGGGTCATGGAACATTGTGATGACCAATGCGTGGAGATTTGTGATGACGAGGACCATGGAGCATTGAGATTACAAGGATCATGCAGCATTGTGATGACAGGGGCCATGGAGCATTGTGATGAAAACGGACCTGGAGCATTGTGATGAAAGGGGTCACGGCTCATTGTGATGACAGGGGGCCTGGAACATTGTGATGACAGGGGTCACGGGGCATTGTGATGACAAGGGCCATGGAACATTTTGATGACAGTGGTCATATGGCATTTTGAATGACAGGGGCCATGAAACATTGTGATGACAAGAGTCATGGGGACTTGTGATGACAGGGGGCATGGAGCTTTGTGATTTCACAGGCATGTAGCATTTTAGACAAGGGTCATGGAGCATTGTGATGAAAGGGGTCATGGATCATTGTGATGATAAGGGCATGGAGCATTGTGATGACAATGGCATGTAGCATTGCGATGACAAAGGTCATGGAGCATTGTGATGACAGGGGTTATGGAGCATTATGATGACAAGGGCGTGGAGCATTGTGATGACAGTGGTCATGGAACATTGTGACGATAAGGGCATCGAGCCGGGTTAGGGACTGTCTAGCGGCCTTGGGACTAAATTCAGTGCCTGAATTAGGCACAGCATAAGGTCTTTAATTAGCATAAGAGGTAGGACATTAGCTCGGGACAGGGTTAGGGTAAAGGCTTGGAATCGTGTCAGGAAATGACCTAAGGATAGTGTGAGGACCTTTGTTACTGAGACTCTCAGGGACTTATTCAGAAGCAGTGTTAGGGCTTCAGGTAGGGACAACGTCAGGGCCTGACTTAAGGAGAGCGACAGGGCCTGAGTGAGGCCTAATGTCAGGCCCTTAGCTGGGGACCCTGTCAAGGAATGACTTAGGAGCAGCATCAGTGCCTTTGTTGGATCAGCTTTAGGTTCTTAGTTAAAGACATGACCGGAGCCCTAGTTAGTCACAGCGTCAAGGCCTCAGTTAGGGAAAGCTTCAGGGTCTGAGTTACAGACAGCCTCAGGGCTTCACTTAAAGACAGCGACAGGGCTTTCTTAGGGACAGTGTCAGGACCTTGGTTAGAAATGAGTCAGGATATTAACTCAGGAGAGTGTCAGGATTTTAGTTATTGCTGGCAGCAGGGCCTATATTAAGGACAGATTCCGGGCCTTTGTTAGATTCAGTGTCATGGCCTTAGTTAGGAGTAGTCAGGGCCTTAGTTAGGGAGAGCATTAGGGTTTCAGTTAGCATAAGATGCAGGAGATTATCTCGGGACAGAGTCAGGTTCCAGGCCAGAGATAGTGAAAGGAAATGACCAAGGGATAACGAGAAGACCTTAGTTATTGAGAGCATCAGGGCCTTAGTTAGCAGCAGCGTGAGCACCTTAATCAGGACCAGCGCCAGGGCTTGATGTATGGACAGCATCAGAGCCTAACTAAGGTACAGCAACAGGGCCTAAGTGAGGCCTATCTTTAGGGCCTGAGTAAGGGACAGTATCAGGGCATGACTTAGGAGCAGCATAAAGGCCTCTGTAGGATCAGCATTAGGGTCTTCGTTAAAGCTATTATCAGGGCCTCCGTTAGGGATAGCCTCAAGGCCTCACTTAGGGACAGCGTCAGGGCTTACTTTGGGAAAGTTTCAGGACCTTGGTAAGACATGGGTCAGGCTATTAGCTCAGGAGAATATCAGGTGTTCAGATATTGACGGCAGCAGGGCCTTAGTTAGAGGCAGTGTCAGGGCGTAAGGTAGGACTAGCATCAGAGCCTTTGTTAGGTACAGTGACAGTGACTGAGCTAGGTGTAGTGTCAGAGCCTTAGTTAGGGACAGTGTCAGGGCCTGCATTAGGACGAGCCTCCAGGCCTCAGTTAGGGACAGGTTCACGGCCTCGGACCTAAATTCAGGGCCTCATTTAGGGACAGAATCAGGGATTTAGCTAGCATAAGGGGATCTACAGCTGAAAGCAACCTGAACACCACCAGAAGCAGATGCAGAAGTGAACCATGCACGCTCCTATGAAGGAATATTCCACAGCAGTTGAGTACATTTTGTTTAAAGTTAGTAACACTCTAAAAATTAGGTTTTGAAGAAAACTATATACACAAGATGAAAGAATCTCGTTCTAAAGAATCTCTTTAGCTAATCTCGACATTAGCTAAAGAGAAGGTTAGGTTAAGGTCTAGGGAGAGTGTCAGGAAATGACCTAGGGATAGTGTCAAGACCTTAGTTACTTAGCACATCAGGACCTAATTTAGGAGCAGTGAGTGTCAGGGTTTTGGGTAGGAAGAGCGTCAGAGCCTGACTTAGGGAGTGGGACAGGGCCTGAGTGAGGCCTAGCGTCAGGGCCTTAGCTAGAGACAGTGTCAGGGCATGACTTAGGAGCAGCATAAGAGCCACGGTAGGATCAGCCTCAGGGGCTATGTTAAAGATATTCTCAGGGCCTCTGTTAGGGACAGCCTCAAGGCCTCACTTAGAGACAGCATCAGGGCTTCCTTAGGGACAGTTTCAGGACCTTGGTAAGAGATGGGTCAGGAAATTAGCTCAGGATAGTGTCAGGACTTTAGATATTGACGACAGCAAGGCCTTAGTTAGGGACAGTGTCAGGCCCTGAATTAGGACGAACATCGAGGCCTTAGGTACGGACAGGGTCACAGCCTCGAGAGTAATTTTAGGCCCTTAGTTAAGGACAGCAGCAGGGCTGTAGTTAGCATAAGAGGCACGACATTTGCTAGGGACAGGGTCAGCTTATGGTCTAGGGATAGTGTCAGGAAAGGACCTAAGCATAGTGTCAAAACCTTAGTTCCTGAGAGTATCAGATCCTTATTTAGAACCAGTGTCAGGGCTTCAGGTAGGGACAGCATCAGAGCCTGACTTAGGGAGAGCGACAGGGCCTGAGTGAGGCCTAGCGTCAGGCCCTTAGCTGAGGACACTGTCAGGGCATGACTTAGGAACAGAATCAGCGCCTCTGTTGGATCAGCCTTAGCGTCTTTGTTACAGATATGATCAGGGCCTGACTTAGTCACAGCTTCAAGGCCTCAGTTAGGGAAAGCTTCAGGGCCTGAGTTAGGGACAGCCTCAGTTCTTAACATAGGGACAGCGACAGGGCTTTCTTAGGGACAGTGTCAGGACCTTGGTTAGAAATATGTCAGGATATTAACTCAGGCTAGTGTCCAGTTTTTAGTTATTGCTTACAGCAGGGCCTATATTAGGGGCAAATTCTGAGCCTTACTTAGAGACAGTGTCAGGGCCTGAGTTAGGACTAGCATCAGAGCCCTTGTAAAGTACAGTGTCAGGGACTGAGTTAGGTGTAGTGTCAGGGCTTTAGTTAGGAACAGTGTCAGCGCCTCAGTTAGGATGAGCCTCCAACCTCAGTTAGGGACAGGTTGACGGCATCGGGCCTAATTTCAGGCTCTTAGTTAGAGACAGTATCAGGGATTTAGTTAGCATAAGAGGCTCGACAATAGCTAAAGACAAGTTTAGGTTAAGATCTAGGGATAGTGTCAGGAAATGACCTAGGGATACTGTCAAGACCATAGCTAATTAGAGCATCAGTGCCTACTTTAGGCCCAGCGTCAGGGCTTCAGGTAGGGACAGAGTCTTAGCCTGACTTAGGGAGAGCGACAGGGCCTGAGTGATGCCTAGAGTCAGGGCCTTAGCTACGGACAGCGTCAAGGCATGACATAGGATCAACATAAGGGTCTCTGTAAGATCAGCATTAGAGTTTAGTTAAAGACATTATCAGGACCTCTGTGAGGGACAGCCTCAGGGCCTCACTTAGGGACAGTGTCAGGGCTAACTTTGGGAGAGTTTCAGGACCTTGGTAAGACATGGGTCAGGATATTAGCTCAGGATAATGTCAGGACTTTAGATATTGATGGTAGCAGCGCCTACGTTAGGGAAACTTTCAAGGCGATTAGTGTCAAGGCCTCATTTAGGACCAATTTTAGGGCTTTAGTTTGGACCAGCAACAAAGCCTTAGTTAAGTATCATGTCGGGGCCCAATTTAGGTGTAGTGTCAGGGCCTTAGTTAGGGACATTATCAGGGCCTGAATTAGCAGTAGTGTCAAAAGTCCTCAGTGAGGAGAGTAAGGAGTAAGTCAGGACTCAGGCCCTGACACTGTTCTTAAATAAGGCCCTGACATTACCTGTAACACAGGTCCTGATCTGATTCCTATCATAGGCGCTGATGTTGGACTTAACTAAGGCCCTGACACTGGTCCTAACTAAAGCTGTGACACTACTCTTAACTCAGGCCCTGACACTGTCCCTAACAAAGCCTCTGACACTACTCCTAAATCAGGCACTGACACTGTCCCTAACTATGGCCCTGACATACACCTAACTCAGGCCCTGACACTGTCTCTAACTAAGGCCCTGATACTACTCCAAACTCAGCACTGACACTGTCACTAACTAAGGCCCTGACACTATTCATAGCTCACGCCCTAACACAGCTCCTAAATCATGCCCTGACAATGTCCCTAACTAAGGCCCTGACACTATTCCTAACTCAGGCGCTGACACAATACTTAAGGAAGGCCCTGACATTACTCCTAACTCAGGCCCTGAAAAGGTCCCTAACTAAGGCCGACACAACTCCTAACTCAGGCACTAACACTGTCCTAAATAAGGCCCTGAAACTATTCCCAACTGAGGCGCTGATACAATACCTAACGAAGGCACTGATGCTACTCCTAACTAAGGCCCTGACACTACTCCTATCTCAAGCAATGACACTGTCCCTAACTTAGACCCTGACTCTACTCCTGACTCAGGCACTGACACTGGCCCTAACTTAGGCCCTGACACTACTCCTAACTAAGCAACTGACACTGTCCCTAACTAAGGCCCGGACACTACTCCTTACTCAGGCACTGACAATGTCACTAACTAAGGCCGTGACACTACTCCCAAAATAGGCACTGAGACTGTCCCGAAATATTCCCTGACAGTACTCCGAACTCAGGCACTGACACTGTCCTTAACTAAGGCCCTGATACTACTTCCACCTCAGGCACTGACACTCTCCCTAAGTAAGCCCTGACATTACTCCCAATTCCGGCATTGACACTTTCGCTAACTAAGGCCCTGAAACTACTCACAACTCAGGCCCTTACACGGGTACTAACTACCAGTCTCAGACTACTCCTAACTCAGGCCCTGGCACTGTCCGTAACTTAGGCTCTGGCACTATTCCTAACTCAGACACTGACGCTGTCCCTTAACTAAGGGTCTGACACTACTCCCAACTCAGACAGTGACACTCTCCCAAATTAAGGCCTTGACACTACTCTTAACTCAGGCCCTGACACAGTCCATAATAAAGACCCTGAAACTAATCCCAACTCAGGCCCTGGCACTGTCCGTAACTAAGGGCCTGACACTACTTCCATCTCAGCAACTGACACCATCCCTAACTATGGCCCTGACACTACTCCCAACTCAGGCACTGGCGCTGTCTCTAACTAAGGCACTGGCACTACTCCCAACTCAGGCACTGACACTCTCCCTAATTAAGGTCCTGACACTACTCCCAACACAGGCACTGACACTGTCCCTAACTAAGGCCCTGACACTACTCCTAACTCAGGCACTGACACTACCGTAAATAAGGCCCTGACTCCACTCCTAACTCAGGCACTGTCACTGTCACTAAATAAGGCCGTTACACTTCTCTTAACTCAAAAACTGACACTCTCCGTAACTAAGGCTTTGACACAATACTTAACTCATGCCCTGACACTGTCCTTAACTAAGACCCTGAGAGTACTCCCAACTCAGTCACTGACGCTGTTCCTAACTACGGCCCAGAGACTACTCCCAATTCAGGCCCTGACACTGTCCCTAACTAAGGCCCTGACACCACTCCCATCTCAGCCACTGACACTGTCCCTAACTAAGGCCCTGACATTACTCCCAACTTAGGCACTGTCACTGTCCCTAACTAAGGCCCTGACACTACTCCCAAATCAGGCACTGACACTGTCCCTAACTAAGGCCTTGACACTACTCCCATCTCAGCCACTGACACTGTCCCTAATGCCCTGACACTACTTCCAACTCAGGCCCTGACACTGTCCCTAACTAGGCCCTGACACCACTCCCAAACTAGGCACTGACACTGTCCCTAACTAAGGCCCTGACACTACTCCCAAATCAGGCACTGACACTGTCCCTAACTAAGGCCCTGACACTACTCCCATCTCAGCCACTGACACTGTCCCTAATGCCCTGACACTACTTCCAACTCAGGCCCTGACACTGTCCCTAACTAGGCCCTGACACTACTCCCAAACTAGGCACTGACACTGTCTCTAACTAAGGCCCTGACATAACTCCCTAACTCCGGCACTGACACTTTCTCTAACTAAGGCCCTGAAACTACTCACAACTCAGGCCCTGACAGTGTTCCTAACTACCGGTCTCAGACTCCTCCTAACTTAGGCCCTGACACTATTCCTAACACAGTCACTGACACTCTCCCTAACTAAGGTCTTGAGACTATTTCTAACTCAGACCCTGACACTGTCCCTAACTTAGGCCATGTCACTACTCCCAACTCAGGCACTGACGCTGTTCCTAACTAAGGGTCTGACACTACTCCAAACTGAGACACTGACACTCCTCCAAATTAAGGCCTTGACACTACTCTTAACTCAGGCCCTGACACTGTCCATAATAAAGACCCTGACAAAAATCCCAACTTAGGCACTGACAATGTCCGTAACTAAGGCCCTGACACTATTCCCATCTCAGCCACTGACACTGTCCCTAACTATGGCCCTGACACTACTCCCAACGCAAGCACTGGCGCTGTCCCTAACTAAGGCACTGGCACTACTCCCAACTCGTCCTGGCGCTGTCCCTAACTAAGGCTCTGACACATTGCCCAATTCAGGCAATGACAGTGTCCCTAACTGAGGCAATGATACTACTCCCAACTCAAGCACTAAGGCTCTGGATCATTGTGATGACAAGCGCCATGGAGCACTGTGATGACAAGGGCCATGGAGAATTGTGATGACGGGTCCTGGAGCATTGTGGTGACAAGGGCCATGGAGCATTTTGATGACAGGGGTCATGGGGCATTGTGATGAAAGTGGTCATGGAGCATTGTGATGAAAGTGGTCATGGAACATTGTGATAAAAGTGGTCATGTAGCATTGTGATGAAAAGTGCTATGGAGCATTGGGATGACAGGGGTCATGGAACATTGTGATGACCAATGCGTGGAGATTTGTGATGACGAGGACCATGGAGCATTGAGATTACAAGGATCATGCAGCATTGTGATGACAGGGGCCATGGAGCATTGTGATGAAAACGGACCTGGAGCATTGTGATGAAAGGGGTCACGGCTCATTGTGATGACAGGGGGCCTGGAACATTGTGATGACAGGGGTCACGGGGCATTGTGATGACAAGGGCCATGGAACATTTTGATGACAGTGGTCATATGGCATTTTGAATGACAGGGGCCATGAAACATTGTGATGACAAGAGTCATGGGGACTTGTGATGACAGGGGGCATGGAGCTTTGTGATTTCACAGGCATGTAGCATTTTAGACAAGGGTCATGGAGCATTGTGATGAAAGGGGTCATGGATCATTGTGATGATAAGGGCATGGAGCATTGTGATGACAATGGCATGTAGCATTGCGATGACAAAGGTCATGGAGCATTGTGATGACAGGGGTTATGGAGCATTATGATGACAAGGCGTGGAGCATTGTGATGACAGTGGTCATGGAACATTGTGACGATAAGGGCATCGAGCCGGGTTAGGGACTGTCTAGCGGCCTTGGACTAAATTCAGTGCCTGAATTAGGCACAGCATAAGTCTTTAATTAGCATAAGAGGTAGGACATTAGCTCGGGACAGGGTTAGGGTAAAGGCTTGGAATCGTGTCAGGAAATGACCTAAGGATAGTGTGAGGACCTTTGTTACTGAGACTCTCAGGGACTTATTCAGAAGCAGTGTTAGGGCTTCAGGTAGGGACAACGTCAGGGCCTGACTTAAGGAGAGCGACAGGGCCTGAGTGAGGCCTAATGTCAGGCCCTTAGCTGGGGACCCTGTCAAGGAATGACTTAGGAGCAGCATCAGTGCCTTTGTTGGATCAGCTTTAGGTTCTTAGTTAAAGACATGACCGGAGCCCTAGTTAGTCACAGCGTCAAGGCCTCAGTTAGGGAAAGCTTCAGGGTCTGAGTTACAGACAGCCTCAGGGCTTCACTTAAAGACAGCGACAGGGCTTTCTTAGGGACAGTGTCAGGACCTTGGTTAGAAATGAGTCAGGATATTAACTCAGGAGAGTGTCAGGATTTTAGTTATTGCTGGCAGCAGGCTATATTAAGAACAGATTCCGGGCCTTTGTTAGATTCAGTGTCATGGCCTTAGTTAGGAGTAGTCAGGCCTTAGTTAGGGGAGAGCATTAGGGTTTCAGTTAGCATAAGATGCAGGAGATTATCTCGGGACAGAGTCAGGTTCCAGGCCAGAGATAGTGAAAGGAAATGACCAAGGGATAACGAGAAGACCTTAGGTATTGAGAGCATCAGGGCCTTAGTTAGCAGCAGCGTGAGCACCTTAATCAGGACCAGCGCCAGGCTTGATGTATGGACAGCATCAGAGCCTAACTAAGGTACAGCAACAGGGCCTAAGTGAGGCCTATCTTTAGGGCCTGAGTAAGGGACAGTATCAGGGCATGACTTAGGAGCAGCATAAAGGCCTCTGTAGGATCAGCATTAGGGTCTTCGTTAAAGCTATTATCAGGGCCTCCGTTAGGGATAGCCTCAAGGCCTCACTTAGGGACAGCGTCAGGGCTTACTTTGGGAAAGTTTCAGGACCTTGGTAAGACATGGGTCAGGCTATTAGCTCAGAGAATATCAGGTGTTCAGATATTGACGGCAGCAGGGCCTTAGTTAGAGGCAGTGTCAGGGCGTAAGGTAGGACTAGCATCAGAGCCTTTGTTAGGTACAGTGACAGTGACTGAGCTAGGTGTAGTGTCAGAGGCTTAGTTAGGGACAGTGTCAGGGCCTGCATAGGACGAGCCTCCAGGCCTCAGTTAGGGACAGGTTCACGGCCTCGGACCTAAATTCAGGGCCTCATTTAGGGACAGAATCAGGGATTTAGCTAGCATAAGGGGATCTACAGCTGAAAGCAACCTGAACACCACCAGAAGCAGATGCAGAAGTGAACCATGCACGCTCCTATGAAGGAATATTCCACAGCAGTTGAGTACATTTTG